>NC_141697.1:1218951543-1219226543 GCF_964263255.1 Lissotriton vulgaris | reverse complement strand
CTATCTATCGCACTCACTCTATCTATCGCCATCACTCTATCTATCTATCTATCTATCTATCTATCTATCTATCTATCTATCTATCTATCTATCTATCTATCTTTCTATCTATCTATCTATCTATCTATCTATCTATCTATCTATCTATCTATCTATCTATCTATCTATCTATCTATCTATCTGTCTGTCTGTCTGTCTGTCTGTCTGTCTATCTATCTATCTATCTATCTATCTATCTATCTGTCGCCCTCACTCTATCTATCTATCGCCCTCAGTCTATCTGTCCATCTATCGCCATCACTCTATCTATCACTCTATCTATATATCTATCTATCTATCTATCTATCTATCTATCTATCTATCTATCTATCTATCTATCTATCTATCTATCTGTCTGTCTGTCTGTCTGTCTGTCTGTCTGTCTATCTATCTATCTATCTATCTATCTATCTATCTATCTATCTATCTATCTATCTATCTATCTATCTATCTATCTATCTATCGCCCTCACTCTATCTATCTATCGCCCTCAGTCTATCTGTCCATCTATCGCCCACACTCTATCTGTCTATCGCACTCACTCTATCTGTCTATCTATTGCACTCACTCTATCTATCTATCGCCCTCACTTTATCTGTCGCCCTCACTATATCTATCTATCTATCTATCTATCTATCTATCTATCTATCTATCTATCTATCTATCTATCTATCTATCTATCTATCTATCTATCGCCATCACTCTATCTATCTATCACCCTCACTGTATCTATCACTCTCACTCTATCTATCTATCGCCCTCACTCTATCTATCTATCTATCTATCTATTGCCCTTATTCTATCTATCTATCTATCTATCTATCTATCTATCTATCTATCTATCTATCTATCTATCTATCTATCTATCTATCTATCGCCCTCACTCTATCTATCTATCGCCCTCAGTCTATCTGTCCATCTATCGCCCACACTCTATCTGTCTATCGCACTCACTCTATCTGTCTATCTATTGCACTCACTCTATCTATCTATCGCCCTCACTTTATCTGTCGCCCTCACTATATCTATCTATCTATCTATCTATCTATCTATCTATCTATCTATCTATCTATCTATCTATCTATCTATCTATCTATCTATCTATCTATCGCCCTCAATCTATCTATCGCCCTCACTGTATCTATCACTCTCACTCTATCTATCTATCGCCCTCACTCTATCTATCTATCTATCTATCTATAGCCCTTATTCTATCTATCTATCTATCTATCTATCTATCTATCTATCTATCTATCTATCTATCTATCTATCTATCTATCTATCTATCTATCTATCTATCTATCTATCTATCGCCCTCAGTCTATCTGTCCATCTATCGCCCACACTCTATCTGTCTATCTATCGCACTCACTCTATCTGTCTATCTATTGCACTCACTCTATCTATCTATCGCCCTCACTTTATCTGTCGCCCTCACTATATCTATCTATCTATCTATCTATCTATCTATCTATCTATCTATCTATCTATCTATCTATCTATCTATCTATCTATCTATCTATCTATCTATCGCCCTCAATCTATCTATCGCCCTCACTCTATCTGTCTATCTATCGCCCACACTATCTGTCTATCTATCGCCCTCACTCTATCTGTCTATCTATCGCCCTCACTCTATCTGTCTATCGCCCTCACTCTATCTGTCCATCTATCGCCTACACTCTATCTGTCTATCTATCGCACTCACTCTATCTATCTATCGCCCTCACTCTATCGCCCTCACTCTATCGCCCTCACTCTATCTATCTATCTATCGCCCTCACTATATCTGTCTATCTATCGCACTCACTCTATCGCCCTCACTCTATCTATCTATCTATCTATCTATCTATCTATCTATCTATCTATCTATCTATCTATCTATCTATCTATCTATCTATCCATCTATCTATCTATCTATTGAAAGTCTTAAAATTAGGATTTTTCTCAATTTAGTAGTAGTAAAGTTAAGACTTTCGGTATTCACAGAAGGCATTTAGGAGTCCTAAAGTTAGGACTACTAACTTCTATGAATACCGAAATGAGTAAGTGCATTCTGTGAATACCAAAATAGTAGTAAGTTTAGGATTGAGTCTTAAGTACATTCTGTGAATCGGGCCCATTGACACAGATCCCATTTACATTTTCTCCTGTTTGCCAGGTTAGAAGTTTACCACTTAGGCACATTTGCCTATACAACTTTTTGTTCTGTTTGGACTTTATAGAAATGTCAGTTCGTTTGTAGCTATTATTAAATATTTCATGAAGTCATCACATTTTTGCATATTTAGCATTGAATCCCATTAGAGATTTTAAACATTTCTTCTACTGCTTGACGTAATATGCAAATTATGTTTGATATAATGAGCCATTACACAGACTGAAATCCACAGCAGACTCATTATCTATACTATTCTGCATGAAAATGGCCACCCATCACTAATTATCATGAGACACTTGGGGGTAATTTACATACATTTTGCTGTGGGTTAGTGTCACAAAAGTGATGATAACCAGCACAAAATGTTTTTTCATAATTTGCTTTCCAATGCAAAACTTGTTTTGTGCTGGAAAGTACCCTGAAAGCAACACAAAGCAGAGTGCAGCACCGCTTTGGTACATGGGCGTTCCCAAGCACCCACTCTTGCCTTTTAACTCCAAATCCTATCTACAAACAATAGTAGACAGGGTTGAGCGCCAAATGTTAACACCATTTGAAAGGAAATGTTTTTATTTATCATTCCATTTCCGACTTTGCATGCATGCTATGCTGTGCAGAACTCATGCAAAGTAGGAAAAGTTTACAAAGTGTATCTAGGCACAGTATTCTACACTGGAAGGCTATCCTTCCAGTACAAAACCTATTGTAGATTCAGGCACAAATCCTTGCACTAGGATGCTAAAGTGTGTGCCTGGAGCATGGTAGCTAAAATCTGTGCCGGCACTAGGGAGAGGGAGGAGAAAGCCATGTCTACATAGATGTGGTGCTCTCCTGCACCCTCCTTGTCACACAATGCAGCACCGCATTTTTAGCTGCTGCTCTGTGTTCATGGCTGTTTTGAAAACCTGGGCCTTGGTCTTACTTTGATCTTTGTGGCGCGTGATATGCACAAAAAGTTGTGCCAAAGAAATCTGCATACAGGCCCATAGCAGTTTGAAAGAGTTTATTGACATAAAGAAAAATGAATCATGTCTGAGTCACAGATTAAACCAGCCAGAGTTTCCCCCAGCATGAGTTAGTGGAGCAAGCTTGTAAACAGAAGGCAAGGCGTAAATATATGCTCTAGGATGTAAACAGATCAAGCCTGAAGTTTGGTCACATGTCTTTAAGCGCCAGCAGGTGCCTTTTGTGAGCTCATCGCACACACAAAAGGTGATGGGAGGCTGCTTGCAATAAGTCTAACCGTTGGTAATCGCTTAGCGCGTTCGCCCACCATGCCTCCTCAGCTTAAACCCGGTCATGTGCAAAAATGTCTTCGCCCTGCTCCAATAAGAACAGTCCAGCCCGAACTGCCAGGCCCGGTCCTCCCTGAACCAGAGCACAAGCAACCCAGGACCGGTTTATCCCTGAGTGGAGGTTTTCAGTTGGGTGTAGTTTGGTTCCAGTAAACATACCCTTGGCCACCTAGGGTATTACGTGAAACACTCAAAAGGTGATGGGAGAAATGATTGCAATAAATCGAACCATTGGCAATCGTTGGGGGCAGCATTCAAACCCATCGTTCAGATTTATTGGTTGAAGTATCAATCAGACAAAGTAGATATAACCCCCTTAGGTTTTTGCATCTTCGTATTTTCACACACATTTGTACTCATATTAGTAAATGACCCATTTTCCTATTCATCCTATTTTAATTATAAACATACCTATATAATATAAGAATGGTTGATGGGACTCATGCACCCTCGGGAGGTGGCCATAAAATCGAGGCTCCGCCTCATTCAGTTCAAGGTCCTACACCGGGCCTACTTTGACAGGGTGAGGCTCTTTCGGATGGGGAGGGCAGGGGACACCGCCTGCCTGCGATGTCAACACCAGCCGGGCGACTTCTTCCATATCATTTGGGGATGCTCTGTTATACAAGAATTTTGGGGTGAAGTCTTCCATGAACTGACTGAGATACTGGAGGTGGAGATACCTAAGGACCCCAAATTGGCACTTCTGGGCATGTCAACGGAGGTTGACATCACACGATATCTCCTCATTTTCCTGCTGCTGGCCCTGGTGGTGGCAAAAAGAGACATAGCGAAAATGTGGGGGGCGCCTGGGAAGCCCACCTTAGAGGAATGGAGAAGGGGCTTGGACATGTATATGGCAGCTGAACGAGTTACCTATAAAGCTAGAGGGTGCCCAAGGAAGTTCCGAAAGATATGGGCTAAGTGGCGACACTACCATGGATTGGAGTAGAGGGGCGTACCTGACCGGGGGGTTGTGGGGGAGTGGGGATGGACCAAAGGGATGGTACCTAAGTCGCAGGCTTTAGCTGAGTCACTGCTCGAGGGCCCGGGCCATGGGATGGCCTACATTCGATGGGGACACGACGCAGGGGGCTTGGTGTGTCACGGATGTCGGGGGGAGGAGGGGGGTGAGGGTGATATGCTGCTTGGGGGGGGGAAGTGGGGGGGGGGGGGGGAAGGGGGGCCTCGGACCGAGGTCCCCAAGTTGCTCACTTCCCTTGTTGTTGAGGGGGGGGGATGTTCGGGGTGAAAACGAAAAAGTAAGTTCGCCAAGATGTATGCCATGTAACGAAACATTTACAAAAGTTGCGTATTCTCGGGAAGAGCGGAATGTTGACGCTCCCCCGAGACAGTTGATGATCCGTGTGAGAGATTTGTCTGATGCAACAATAAAAAGAATTTCAAAAAAAAAAAAAAAAAAAGAATGGTTGATGGGAGAGCTGTACATTCTTACTAGGCTCCTGTCCTATGTAACCATGAATTGAATCGACATATGCCCCTGCCAGGCAGACCTTATTTCTTACTCCTTTCCCAGCACTGCTAGAGTTGACGAATGCATTTTGAAGTTTAGACTCTATCACAGTTTCAGTTTCTGGCTTTCACAACATGGTGGGAGCTTAGCACTTAAAACACTTACAAGACTACAGTATTTGAGAACGTCATCCAGTACCTATAGATCTATATGCCTCACAGGTGAACTTACAGCTGGAGTCTAGATCCTCTGGCTCTCACCACAGAAGGATTGGTCAACTGCTCAGCTTTGGTTTTTCCTCCTTTTGCCATGGTCTTCAGGCGCCTGATGCAGATTTGAATGAATGAAAATATACTTGGTATAGCGCATGGCTACCCTAGGGCATCCCAGCGCTTTGACCCAGGTAACATCATCCTCACTCATCGGAAAAGAAAGGTTTTTAATTGTTTCCGGAACATGAGATGGTTCGGTAGGAGTCGAATGCTCTCAGGAAGGTTATTCCAGAGTTTGGCCGCTTGCAAGGAAAACCGCCGACCCCCCGTACGGGATTTCTTGATCCTAGGGACTGTCAGAAGATTGAGTTCACTGGACCTAAGGGTTCTGGAGGGTCGGTATGGGCAGAAGAGAGGGCGAAGAATATCTGGACCGTTGTTTGTGATGGATTTGTGGACCATACACATGGCCTTAAAACCTATCCTCTCTTGAATCGGAAGCCAGTGAAGAGCGCGCAGAGCAGGCTTAACCGAGCTGTGTCTAGGGACTTTGACCAGAAGTCGAGCAGCGCAGTTCTGGACTGACTGCAGAATTTTGATAGTGCCTAGCGGGGCGCCAAGATAGAGTGCATTGGAGTAATCCAATCTGGAGATGATCAAGGACTGTACCAGGAGCCGTCTGGAATCAGAAGGGAGGAGGTTGAGAACCTTCCTTAATGTCCTAATCAAGCCAAAGCATGTTGCGGTTACCTTCTTTGCCTGCACTTGAAAGCCGAGAGAGGGATCAAGCCAGACTCCCAAACTCTTGATTTGTTTCTTTGGGGTCGGAGGGGGACCCAGGCAGCTCGGCCACCATGGGTTAAGGTTCAAAGGAGCCTTGTAACCCATGATCATGATCTCGGTTTTAGTCCCATTTAGTTTCAAAAATGAGATTTGCAGACAGAAGGTCTTGGTGGTCCTCATTTACCCAGTGTGGAGGGCACAGGACTTGACCCATCTCTCTTTGAAATGTCCATAGATCTTCCTGTATTGCTTCCATTTAACCCTCACATCCTCCAATATTTATCAGAGGTCGCGATCTCTACCTGACTGGCAATTTACAGCTGCCGGCTTGGACATTTTCAGGTCATGATGTTCTCTGCCAGACCTTTCGTCTTTAGCTGCTTGATTGAATTAATCCTTCTGGGCCCCGGGTGCTACCAAGGCTTCTGAATCAGCTTGGTGCACTTGTGTTCGTTGGTGCATGGAAAGGAATCTCAAACCAGTTTTACCAAATTTTAATGCAGTTCTACATTTACTAGCTTTTTTTGGCATCCTCAGGACTATTAAAGTCCTACAGAGGTTCTTAATTCTTTCTTTAGAGTTGCTATCGCTACAGTTCTCGTTCCTTCCTAAAGTTTAATCTCACCAGGCCATACATGAAAATCAAGAGTCCAGACTCCATCATCTTCCTGAATAGTCACCTGGGAAATCCCAAAGATTTTCTATTTTTGTATTTCCTTAATCTGATGTTATTTTACCTGCTTCATTCATGGAGTCTAAGGGCATATTTACAATGTCTAGCTCATCTCAGCAAATCAGCAGGAATGCGCCAGAACAGATGTGTCATGCAATCCCTCCCCCTTGCGCCACCATGGATGCGTCGCATTTACAATGCATTTAACAGCAAGGGGTGGTGATGGACAGAGTTTCTGAATTAAGCAGACCACTCTTACCCAGTTCAAAGATCAGGGCTTGATCCATCACCGTTTTTTAGCTCACTGCACCATCCCAGCTCAGAACCTGGCTACATGCAAATTAGTCTGTGCCTGGCCCAGTGCATCATGGGAACAGGGCAGACCAAACTACCAAGCCAATTCTTGTACCAGGAAGGAAACAAGCTTCCGGGGACCGGTTTCTGGCATTTCAGCCGTCTTCGGCCCGGCTTGCTTGAATCCTGATGGTGCAGTGAGCAAGGGACTCATGTCTGAGTATACCCTTCCACGCTTATGGTGGACAAAATGATTCAGAAAAGGGGGTGGTGATGAACAGAGTGTCTGAATGAAGCAGACCACTCTTACTCAGTCCAACGATCAGGACTTGATCCATCACCGTTTTTTAGCTCACTGCACCATCCCAGCTCAGAACCTGGCTACATGCAAATTAGTCTGTCCCTGGCCCAGTGCATCATGGGAACAGGGCAGACCAAACTACCAAGCCAATTCTTGTACCGGGAAGGAAACAAGCTTCCGGGGACCGGTATCTGGCATTTCAGCCGTCTTCGGCCCGGCTTGCTTGAATCCTGATGTGAGTCCCTTGCTCATTGCACCATCAGGATTCAAGCAAGCCGGGCCGACGACGGCTGAAATGCCAGAAACCGGTCCTCGGAAGCTTGTTTCCTTCCCAGTGTAAGAATTGGCTTGGTAGTTTGGTTTGCCCTGTTCCCATCATGCACTGGGACAGGAACAGACTAATTTGCATATAGCCAGGTTCTGAGCTGGGATGGTGCAGTGAGCTAAAAAACGGTGTTGGATCTAGCCCTGATCTCTTGACTGGGTGAGAGTATTCTGCTTAATTCAGAAACTCTGTCCATCACCACCCCTTGTTGTTAAATATTTTGTCCACCATAAGCGTGGAAGGGTATACTCAGATGTGAGTCCCTTGCTCATTGCACCATCAGGATTCAAGCAAGCCGGGCCGACGATGGCTGAAATGCCAGAAACCGGCCCCCGGAAGCTTGTTTCCTTCCCAGTGTAAGAATTGGCTTGGTAGTTTGGTTTGCCCTGTTCCCATCATGCACTGGGACAGGAACAGACTAATTTGCATATAGCCAGGTTCTGAGCTGGGATGGTGCAGTGAGCTAAAAAACGGTGTTGGATCTAGCCCTGATCTCTTGACTGGGTGAGAGTATTCTGCTTAATTCAGAAACTCTGTCCATCACCACCCCTTGTTGTTAAATATTTTGTCCACCATAAGCGTGGAAGGGTATACTCAGATGTGAGTCCCTTGCTCATTGCACCATCAGGATTCAAGCAAGCCGGGCCGACGACGGCTGAAATGCCAGAAACTGGTCCCCGGAAGCTTGTTTCCTTCCCAGTGTAAGAATTGGCTTGGTAGTTTGGTTTGCCCTGTTCCCATCATGCACTGGGACAGGAACAGACTAATTTGCATATAGCCAGGTTCTGAGCTGGGATGGTGCAGTGAGCTAAAAAACGGTGTTGGATCTAGCCCTGATCTCTTGACTGGGTGAGAGTATTCTGCTTAATTCAGAAACTCTGTCCATCACCACCCCTTGTTGTTAAATATATTGTCCACCATAAGCGTGGAAGGGTGTACTCAGATGTGAGTCCCTTGCTCATTGCACCATCAGGATTCAAGCAAGCCGGGCCGACGACGGCTGAAATGCCAGAAACCGGTCCCCGGAAGCTTGTTTCCTTCCCAGTGTAAGAATTGGCTTGGTAGTTTGGTTTGCCCTGTTCCCATCATGCACCGGGACAGGAACCGACTAATTTGCATATAGCCAGGTTCTGAGCTGGGATGGTGCAGTGAGCTAAAAAACGGTGTTGGATCTAGCCCTGATCTCTTGACTGGGTGAGAGTATTCTGCTTAATTCAGAAACTCTGTCCATCACCACCCCTTGTTGTTAAATATTTTGTCCACCATAAGCGTGGAAGGGTATACTCAGATGTGAGTCCCTTGCTCATTGCACCATCAGGATTCAAGCAAGCCGGGCCGACGACGGCTGAAATGCCAGAAACCAGTCCCCGGAAGCGTGTTTCCTTTCCAGTGTAAGAATTGGCTTGGTAGTTTGGTTTGTCCTGTTCCCATCATGCACTGGGACAGGAACAGACTAATTTGCATATAGCCAGGTTCTGAGCTGGGATGGTGCAGTGAGCTAAAAAACGGTGTTGGATCTAGCCCTGATCTCTTGACCGGGTGAGAGTATTCTGCTTAATTCAGAAACTCTGTCCATCACCACCCCTTGTTGTTAAATATTTTGTCCACCATAAGCGTGGAAGGGTATACTCAGATGTGAGTCCCTTGCTCATTGCACCATCAGGATTCAAGTAAGCCGGGCCGACGACGGCTGAAATGCCAGAAACCGGTCCCCGGAAGCTTGTTTCCTTCCCAGTGTAAGAATTGGCTTGGTAGTTTGGTTTGCCCTGTTCCCATCATGCACTGGGACAGGAACAGACTAATTTGCATATAGCCAGGTTCTGAGCTGGGATGGTGCAGTGAGCTAAAAAACGGTGTTGGATCTAGCCCTGATCTCTTGACTGGGTGAGAGTATTCTGCTTAATTCAGAAACTCTGTCCATCACCACCCCTTGTTGTTAAATATTTTGTCCACCATAAGTGTGGAAGGGTATACTCAGACATGAGTCCCTTGCTCACGGCACCATCAGGATTCAAGCAAGCCGGGCCGAAGACGGCTGAAATGCCAGAAACCGGTCCCCGGAAGCTTGTTTCCTCCCCGGTACAAGAATTAGCTTGGTAGTTTGGTCTGCCCTGTTCCCATGATGCACTGGGCCAGGGACAGACTAATTTGCATGTAGCCAGGTTGTGAGCTGGGATGGTGCAGTGAGCTAAAAAACGGTGATGGATCAAGCTCTGATCTTTGGACTGGGTAAGAGTGGTCTGCTTAATTCAGACACTCTGTTCATCACCACCCCCTTTTCTGAAGCATTTACAATGCGGCGCACCATGGTGCAAGGAGGGGCAGATGCGTGACGCATCTTGTGGGGACGGGCAGCACTTTGCTGGAGTTGTGTCGCAAGCACAGGGCCGCCCATACTTAACATGGTGCATCACTCCTTACGCCTGCTTCAAGCAGGCGTAAGGGTTTGACGCAACAGCGTCGTAAAACTGACTCAGTGAAATGTTGTAGATTTCATTGCATCAGTTTTCCGGGGCTTTCCTGCGAGGGAACGCCCACCCTGCGCCGGAATGCCCACATGAAACCTAACGCAGGTTTCATTTGCGTCACATTGTTAATAAGGTGTAACGTGGCGCATGGTTTATACCGCCGCTGCGTCACAAAAGTGACGCAACAGCAGCATAAAAGTGTCGCAAGGGGCTTGTAAATCTTCCCCTAAGTTCTTTTATCACATAAAAAAAAAAGGCTTTCAATCATGTCCATGACAGATTGGTGGCTTCACTTGCCATGATCCACGGTTTTCTGGGAAAAGTAGATTTCTGTGCTTCGATGCTTCCATAATAAAAATAGCAGGTTAAAAAGCATAATATTCCCCTCAGAGTCTTTAGTAAAATCATGTCTTTGCTTCTCTATTCTAGCTAAGAAAATCTGAATTATCATCGAAGGACAACTGAAATTCTCTAGTCTCCCTCAGTGCATTGTTCAATCCTCACACAAGGTCACAGCCAGCTAATGACATTATATATCACTTTAGTGGTGACATCACTCATCATCTCACCATTGAAGTTATTGATAGGCACCCAGTGTGTGGTGTTGAAAGACAGTTGGTTCATTCCACGCTGGCTGCCGCTCTAACCATTGAGCCACACTTCTCCACATGTTAAATACAGTGCATTCCTCCCCTTTCCATTCAGGCAGTGTAGCCAGGTGACTTCCTCCGCTGTGTGAAATAATGATACATCTGCCCCTAAATATCTTCCCATGTGTGTGCCTAGCAAGACACGTCCAGTGCTGGGACATCTAATTTGGCAGTCCTGCAGTTTATAAATTTGATTTCATTGTTCTATGACGGAGAGATATTGATCAGAAAAAACGATTTCATCTAGGTCATTATTGTTTTACGGAGTTTTATATAGCGCAAACTTGACCCGAAGGTATCAGAGCGCTTTACACAAGCACCAGTTACGTTACATGAGGACACATTAATTTTTTGTTAGGCACAGGGAGATTACGTGATTTGCCCAGAATCACATGATGTTGCGTGTCCTTGCAAAGCCTCGAACCTGGCTCCCCAATTTCGAGCCCGACTGCCCTAGCCGTTAGGCCAACTCCTCTCCCCATTGTACTAATTTGTTAAACAGTCAAACAATCATACATAATTCCATGCATAATATATTCTTTAAACACTGTGAAGCCAATCCCTCAACTAACTAGAGTCTGGCAGAAAATATATTTATTACAATTATATAACAATTTATCAATTTTTACAGAACAATCAAATCTAAAAAACATTTAAAATCACATAAAAATAATTCTGCATATAATACATTGGAAAAACTATTTACATCAAGCTATAACATTAGTTATCAGAAATACATATCCAATATTTCATGTCACTGGACAAATATCAATAGATTGTCATTTACATTTAGTCAGTGTTATTGGATTATATAAAGGCTCAATTCAATTCAATTCATAAAGCTTTATTCGGAACATTAAAAAGCATGTCCATAAAAGCACATACAGTTACAGATACAAACATTTCATTAGACATTAAACATTAAACATTTCATTTAAGAAAAAGAAACACATAATACATATATTATCCAGAGGGGGATGGAATAAATATCTAAAATAGTTAAAAGCACATACTTTTCCTGGCGCTAATAGCTTTAAGCAAAAATGTAGCAGTAAAAAAGCAAATGTCCGGATGGTGCAAATTAAAAAGCAGTTTCATAGCGTCCATGGTTGTTCTCACTCCAAATCTCTTAAACATTGGCTTCAGGTAAAATTTCCGGAGTTCACTATACAATTCGCATGATAATAAAAAGTGCTTAGTGCTCTGTTCCGTTGTATTATCACATACACAGGGTCCATTAGGGCACATTTTAATATTAGGGGACGCAACAAGGTAATGTACTATTCCCATCCTCATTCTAGTTAGTACAAACTGGTGCGAAACTCTGGTTACCTGTGACAAATACGGATGAAATCCAATAAAATCATTCATGCTATTGTACAGTACACATGTGGATAGTTTAGAATCCTCCAGAAAATGCCTTTCATTACAATAGTTCAAGAAAGTTATTTTCATACTTGATTTAGAGATATCCGAGGCACTGTATGGATCATTGGTCACGTTAATCCCAAACATCTTTTGGGAACAGTCAATGATGTATTTAATCCAAGGGATCTTTAAATGCTGGTCTAAAGAAAGGCAGTCCTCGATAATAGCTCTATTCAATGAGGTGCCATCGCTGAGCCAAATGGAGCGCCACAATAATAGGGGTCTTAACATGATCATATCATTTAGGGTTTGAATCCCTGTTTCCTTATGGACCAAGGAGTTGGAGGTAGACTTGGGTAAACACAGGAGCCTTTTCAGGAAGTTATTCTCCTCCACCTCAAGGCTCCCCGCTGGTGACACTCCCCATACACCAGCCCCATAAAGGGCTGCTGAAAGACATCTGGTTTGATAAAGGCTCATTTGTCAAGGCATTTCAGTGGATTAAGATGTAAAACCACCTTCTTCAGGATTTATATTGATATTCTTCCCAAATAAAAATATGTTCGAAACTGTATTTGTAGATTAAATGCAGAATCTATAAAACAAAAACAATATTCCTGCCATGCACATCATTATTCATATACAATCCATCTATAAATCCTATATAAATAGTTCACATTACACACACAATTATTTGAATACAATTCTGTCTTTTTTTTCACAGTGTTCTTGGAATATCTCTCTCTAATTGTCACATTCTCACATATCTCAGACAAGCTCAACCACCCGCCATTTCCAATCTTTCTCTTCCAAACCATTAAATCCTGTAGATTCCCAATAACACCAAAAGTAAATGTAAACGTATCTTCTCCACATCTATATTTAGGGATTACTATTCCCTCTTCTGATGCGAGCATAGGGGAGTGGTTAAGTGCTCCCATACATCATAAAAAACAAGATCCATTAACCATGTTCAGGCAGTACATGTTACCATCATGGCTACCTGTTTGCTTCAGTCATTATACAGGGAAATGTCCTTTAGGACAAAGATGGATTCACACTGTGCCTTCACAGCACCGGCAACAGAACGAATGCGTCTTTAGTACACAATTGTTCTGCATGCAAGTCGTTACAACGACTTGCTTTATGGGGGCGCAATGGTGGAATGGTTTTGGAATTAAAGTCCAACATCTTCCCTATGGTTGCGTGGACTGGGGTTGGAATAGTAAACTAATCTATTGCAATATCCAGTGCCCCCCTAAGGTGCATTCGTGTAAATGACGAAGTTTCTAAGGCATGCATGAAAAAACAGTAGGCAGATGCCGATGGGTTGTCATAAACCGTCTGCTTACCCGTCCCCTGCCTTGGAGGTAGGTCAGTCAAATTTAGAGTATGGCGGGTTGACCAACAAAGTCCCCTCAGCCATCTGTCATGTCTTCTCCATTTCCTTTTTTCCGTCAATGGAGTCACACCCTGAACACGGCAGAAGGAGCAAAAGAAAGCCATTGCTCCGTCTGCAGTATTTAGTGTACAATTTTCATCAACGGAAACATAACGGTTCATCCTCCACACCTGTGTTGGAGGAAAAGAGTATAAGTAGCCAGACTCTGTCTGCAACAACCACAAAACCTACTCAGTCACCATGTTCCTCCTACTCCAAGGCCTGGGTCTCTACCTGGCAGTGCAGCTGAACAAGAACACAATGCAAAACAATATATAAGGTAAGTACAACTTAAGACAGACTTAAGTTAGGATTTTGTCTTAAGTCTGTCTTACGACAAACTTAAGAAACAATCCTAACTTCTGTGAATACCAAAAGTAGTAAGTTTAGGATTTTGTCTTAAGTTAGTTCTGTGAATCGGGCCCAGGGCCTGGTTTCGACATAAGGATCACTCTTTCTCAAATGTTACAGATATCCTGTCCATCTTATTACAAGTGCCATACAACATAATACTCGTTAATAGAGCCATAGAATAACCCTCACATTTGTGAGAGAGTAGCCTTCTGTCAAAATCTCAGCCAGGGCCAAAGTCACATATGTGGCATATTTTTTGCCCAACACGTTGCAATTTACATATGCTTTTCTACTCTTGGAAAATGATGTATGTTTGTTCTAACACCTTGTAAAAGAATATCCTGTTTGGGGATCTGAAACTCAGGCACATGTTGAATGTGCTTTTTTTGTAACATTGTCGATTGCAATATTCTGCACATGGTGTTTCACATAGGACATGCCCAGCTTTCTCATTTCTACATATTTACTCTCACACTTGCACAACTATATGCAAAAAAGTATGTCCATACCTAGGCCAACTTTTTAACAAAAGTGTGTTCATACACTTGCTTGTGACCGCAATGTCATAATCAAAATACAGCCAAGAGATAATATAAACATGACATAATCTAAAGTAAAACACAGTTGGGAGAAAGCATCACCCCGGAATATGCATCTCATGAAACATTTCATAAAAGGATAGGTTGGAATTATTTTAGTGGAATTAATCCCTCAGTAACAGAAATGACATCAGCTACCTTACAAATACATGGAAGGAGGTTTGGAGCACGTTGCCTCACATCCCAGCACTTAATTTGCCCCAATGCATCAAGGTAATTTGTTTAATATTTCCCCATTGTTGATGCAGGCTGTGCTGTTTAACTTCATACACGTGTTTCTGGATTAATTCCTTCATCAGTAAAGAGCAACAAGTTGTTTTGAAGTGCCCAAAGTCTTCTCAGGTCTCTTTCACTCACTGGGCACAGTTGCACCAACCCAAGCTTGTCAGCTCAGTGGCGCAAAGGAGCCTTTTCAAACAGGAGGAGGGTGAGAACACGCTGCCTCACATCCCAGCACTCAATTTTCCCCCAATGCATCATGGTAAATGCAGTGCACAATAACACTTACTTCAGTAGTAGTGTTTAATTTTTCACCCTTGTTGGTGTAGCCTGTGCTGTATGTATTGGGGCAAATTCAGTGCTGACATCTCACGGCAGCTCACAGACCCTAAGAATGTTCTAAGCCTCCCTTTGTGAGGCACATCATAAGAACATAACAAACAAGAAACAAAGAACCCTAAACCAATAAAAGACAAATATGTAACCACTTAAATTATGCAGTTATCACCCCTTTTTCACCCGCCAATCAAGTAAACTTCTCACAGACATGTGCTTCTCCATGGCAACAAAAGGGGCCAGTATCCAGACCGGTAACTCCCTATGGAAGGGTGCCCTGTGCAAAACCCTCCCAATAAACCGCTGCCAGATGCCTGCCGTGTGACGCACAATATAAGGAAGAGCCTCGTCCCCTCCCCTGCATCAGGGAGACCTGTAGCCCCTGGATGTCCGCCCTGCCCGTCAAGAGGCGCGTCTCCCAGTTATCTACGTCTGTGAACCACCAGGCCGCAGGCTGTAGTTGCGCAGCATAATAATATAAGTCGAAGCGTGGAGCTTCCAGACCTCCCTCCTCGTAGCTGCGAACAACAGTGTGGAGCGCTACCCTGCTGCGCCGGCCCGCCCAGAGCAGAGATGTGAGCAACATGTTAAGAGTGCGAAAAACTCGTGGGGGAAGAGGACACAGTGAATTCTGGAGGACATATAGCGTCCTGGGAAGCATTACCATCTTGGCGACGGCCAGCCGTCCCATCAAAGAGAGTGGCAAAGAATTCCAAAATGACACCGACTGCTGTAAGGACTTGAGTATCCGATCCATATTCCGGAGCAGCAGCTGAGAGTCCGTCGGGCCACCTGTATTCCGAGATAACGGAATCCCTCCTGTTCCCAATGCAGCCCGAGGTCTGGTAAGTCTCCCAGTGGCACCGAGTCAAACCCCGCAAGTGGGAAAATCAAAGACTTGCCGCGGTTAAGTCTCAGCCCAGACGCCTTGCCAAACTGATCCAGGTGGTGCAGCAATATCGGCAGCGCCTCCTGTAGAGCTGTCAAATAGAACAAGGCGTCATCCGCGTATAAAGAGAGGACATTGCATGTGTCCCCCACCCTAATACCCCACTGCGCCATCTCCGTTCGGACTCGGACAGCAAAGGGCTCTCTGGCCAGGACAAACAGGAGCAGTGAGAGGGGACACCCCTGGCGTGTACCCCGTCCCAGTCGCCACTCCTTGGACCGTGCAGCTCCAAATCTCACCCTGGCGCGAGGGGCCATATATAAGATGCAAATCCAGCCACAAAAGTTAGGGCCCAACCCCACCGCCTGGAGGACCTCTAGCAGATACCCCCAATCGACGGAATCAAACGCTTTAGCGAGGTCAACCGACACCAGAACCATCTGCTCCTCCCTACCACGTACCTCATGCAAAATGTGTTTCAATCGCCGCAGGTTCATGGCTGTGTTGCGCCCTGGAATAAACCCGTACTGATCTTCATGGACCAGGTGAGACATATATGGCGCCAAGCGCATCGCTAGTAGCTTGGACAAAATCTTCACGTCCGTGTTGATCATCGTAATCGGACGATACGATGAAGGGTCATGCCCGTCGCCCCCCGGTTTCAGGAGCATACATATTTCCCCCTGTGTCATACTCAGTGGGAGAGTCTCATGTTCAAACGCCTCGAGGAATACCTGCAAGAGGAGGCAGGAAAGTGTACCCCCAAATGCCTGATAAAATTCAGGTGGGAAACCATCGCTCCCCGGGGACTTAGCTCTCGGTAGGCGGCACAATGCAGAAGGCACCTCATCCAGCGTCAGGGCTTCCTCTAACTCCTCCCGTGCTGCTTTGGGAAGCGACTGCAGGGTCAACCCTTGAAGGTAAGGGAGATAAGTGGCCTCGGTAATGGCAAGGTCCGCGGCATATACCCGCTGTAGGTGAGACTGGAGAACTCGTAGGATACACACTTCTGTGTGGACCACGCCTCCTGTAGGCTCCCGCAGGGCCACAATTTTCTCTGGAGCCTGCTCCCGACGAAGGATCCAGGCCAATAGGCGACCTGATTTATCGCCCTCTCTGTGAAAGCGATGTCTATATTGGCCGAGGGTATATCTGTCAAGCCGTTCTAGGATATCATAAATGCGAGACCGAGCATTCTGTTCCTCCTCCTGCAGTGAAGCATCAGGAGTCGTCGAAGTTTGCAAGTCTAAATAACTACCCTCCGCATCTCGTAATTCCCGGTGGAGCTGTCTCCGAACCCCGTAAGTGAGGCCCATACACGCCCCTCTCACCACCGCCTTCAAGGCGTCCCATCTAGTGACCAAGGTAAGCTCCCCCCCTTCCAATTAAGGTCCACGTAGTCATTGAGAGCATTCTCTATATGACATTTCCCTACCTGGTCCTGAAGGATTTCTGACAGCAACCTCCAGGTCCAGGGGCGGGAGACCGGGCCCCCAATTCACCACACATGCCACCGGGGAGTAATCAGACAAGAAACGCGCCTGGGTGATGGGTGACCTCAAGTGACATGTTTGACTCCGTGTTTGCCACTAGTACCCTATCCAAGCGACTTTGTGTATTGTGAGTTGAAGGAAAACACGTATACACCTTCTGGGTCGGGTTTCTCTGGCGCCAAACATCAAGAGCTCCTATGTTCCCCATGACCTCCCTAAGCTTCGCTGTCATTCGTGGTTTTGTGCCAGCTCGGGCGGGAACTTGTCTAGACTGGGATCAAGGACACAGATAAAATCCCCTAACCAAAGCACCGGGGCCTCCAGGTCTGGGATCAGATTCTCCTGAAGTGTCTGGAAAAAGGCCGGGTTGTCTGTGTTGGGTGCATACAAGTTTAGTATGGTGATGTCCCTACTATCTAGTTTTGCCCAGAGGAGCAGGTACCTCCTGTGTATGTACGCTTCTACATATTGGACAGCAAACGGGACCCCGGGTGCCACCCATACTAGGACCCCGCTGGCATACGTGGAAAACGAAGAGTGACCTGACCCCGCCACTTTTTCCCCAATTTTTGGGCCCCATCATAAGTAAGGTGAGTTTCCTGGAGGCATGCAATTGAAACCCCGTGCCTACGAAGGAAGTACAGGACCCTATATCTTTTGGTGCATGTACCTAGCCCCCTCACGTTCCAACTCAAAAGCTTATACCCCATGCCTGGTGACACATCCCAACAAGCCATAGTTCCCTACCCCTATCACCACCCCGATCTCGAGCCCGAAGTGTAATATATACGATGCCTGTAACATTCCCCCCCCAACAACCTCTCCCTAAACATCAACCACCTCCCTCCCACGAGCAATATACTTGCAACAACAAAATATACCAATATGCTCTTCCCCTGCTGGTGCCAGGACGTGCACAGCCACCCCATACGCCCACATGGGCTGAACCACCCAACAGGTGAAGAAAAGGACCACCCTCCCCCCACCCATCTCCCGACACAACCAGCTGTCTCAACATCATACGTAGAGGCTCGAACCATCAGAAGTTAGATATGTGCTTCTCTCAGAATGCCACCCCAATCCTCCAACCGGGCAGACCCGCCCAACAAGAAGAGAAGTAAGCTTCCCTCCCCCACCCAGCTCCCGATACAACAAACTGTATCAACCCCGGATGAAGGACTCACACCGTCAGAGGATGTCTATGTTCAACTCTCAAGAACCCCCCCACCCCCGGTATCAGCATCCCCGATCCAAACACCCCCAAAATACTCCCATAATCGTGAATAGCACCAGATAGGCCAACCAAAGCCCAAAGTTCCCTGCAGTCGAGGACACTGCAGGATACGTCCCTCAGGGCAGAACTGTGGAGGTAGCAACCGAGCCCCTGACTGTTTCAGGGACTGTATCATTGGTAGGCGGAAGAGTGTCAGTGGTGGGCTGAAGAGTTTCCGAGACCAGACCTTCACTCGGGGATGAGCCACATTCAGCGCAGGAAGGCCCTGGGTCCCCGACAACTCCAGGCGGAGGGCCCCATCGTCTTCCACCGTGATGTGCCATCCCTCCTCGCGAACAGGAGCTGCTGATGGATTTCTGCGCCTGGTACCTCGCCTCCTCAATGGCCGAGTCCCCCATGGGCTCCGGGCTCCTCCTCGTTCGCCCGGTGGGAGGTCCTCCCCCCTGATCTCCAGCCACTCCCACACCTCCTCAGGGGCTTCAAAGAAGTGCGCTTTCCCCTGCGAAATGACCTTAAGCTTTGCAGGGTACAGGAGCATGTACTGTAAGTGTAACTCCCGGAGCTTCTGTTTAACTGCCAGAAAGGACTTCCGCTGTTCCTGCACGTGGTGGGTATAATCCGGATATATAGAAACCCTGGCGTTTTCAAAGGTGAGGTTCACCGTTTCCCTAGCCACCCTCAGGATGCAGTCCCTATCTCGATAGTTCAGGACCTTAACAATGAGAGTTTTCGGTGGAGCGCCCGGCCTCGGCGGCGGGATCAGCGCCCTTTGAGTCCGCTCAATCACAAAAACCTCAGACAGACCCGTGGGGCAGAGTGTCGTGCGGATCCAATGCTCCAGGAAACGCTCCACATTACCCATCTCCGAGCGTTCCGGAATGCCAAGGACCCTAATGTTACTGCTGCGTGCCCTCCCTTCTGCATCCTCTGCCCTGCGCTCCAGCGCCCCCGTCGTGGCGGTGAGCTACTAGACTGTCTTCTTTAGGGAGGCCACCTCCCCCTTCAGCTGGACATTGTCCCCTCGCAGTAAAGACCTTATCTGCCACTTTCTGCAGATCGTCCCGTAGCAAATTCACATCAATGGAGACTGTTTCAATTTGCTTCTCCAGAGCGGAACGGGACCCCTGGATCGCCTGCAAAAGTTCTGCCTAGGAGGGCTTGTCAGTCGCATCGCTCTCCCCCTCCTGTCCCGACTGACGCGTGATCCTCTGCGAAGGGAGTCTCTGGGTGGTGTACTGCTGGATGGTGTTGGGTTGAGAGGCGCGTGGCAGCCTGTCCTTCCCCATCCCAGTAGCTTGAAGGGAGCGCACCGGGGCCCCCGAGCGTCAGAGGTGTTTCTAGGCAGTTCCCCTCAATGGCCCGGAGAAATGTGAGGAGCTCTGGGTCGTTTCTCTGGCCCGCGCAGTTGCAGCCTCAAGCACCACCACTCCTCACTCACCGCTGCGTTGTCCGGAGAGTTCCCGATGGATGCACGAGAGGACCCCCAGCTGCAGGTCTCAACGGCCCTGTGGAGGACAGACACGGCGCAGAGGCTCAACCCCCCGCAGGGAGCCCCCAAGGACAGTGGGCTCCGCGACGGGACCGCAGATGTGCCGGCTCCAGCGCCCAGACCCACTGGCGCTCAACAGTGCAATATCAATCACCAAGAGTCAAGCATGGGCTCAAACCTCCGCCCCCTCCGCAAATAGTCCGAAGCTTGGCCCGAGTGCTCTCCCAGCTGTCCGCCTCCTCCTTTGCCTACAGGCAGGTGTCAGGATCAAGACGAGGGCACAACCATGATGGCCATAGGCGCTCCCCATGCCACCACCACGCATCCAGCGCAGCCCGCAGTAGGCTCCAGCTACAGGCCTCTTCACTACAAGGTAGGCCGCATCCCCGGCCTCGCGTAGGTCCAGTATCTCAGCCACTGAGGCCTAGCTTCACAACCGTCAGCCGCCGGCCACCGGCCCGGCCCACCACAGCTCCAGGCACACCTCTCATCCTCACAGTCCAGAGCTCACCCCTAGGGCCGGTCCGGATGACACCGAAGGCAGGCCCAGCTCCCGCGCCGACCTACGAGGATCTCGCCGCACTCCTCCTCGCCAGTCCTACGCCCGCAGGGTCCAGACGCGCCGCCGGAGTTCGATTCCTCACGGGAGGCCCCTGGTGGCAGCGGGCGCCTTCCCCGCAGCGACACCTCACTCAGGGCAGGCCGTGACTGACGCCAGGATCAGGTTACTGCCCACGCTGCTATAGGCCGCAGCCCCGGCCTCGCGTGAATCTGGCCCGGCAGTCCCGCAGCTTGCAGGCTCGACAGCTGTCCACACAACACCGGGTGGGGGAAATCGCCGATCAGGATGTGCCCCTCAGTTGCAGAGGCCCCCAGACCTCCGCAAATCCGGTCCGAGCCCCCTTCTGAAGGATCAATTATAGGATTCCAGTGCTGGCCTGTCAGGAGCCGAAAGAGCTCACGTCCTGTCGGCCATGCTGCTTGGCCACGCCCCCACCTCTGGACTTCTTTAACTTGAAACGGTCCTCGAAAATTATTCAGACTTCTGACCATCCGCCCAGACTTAATCTTTAACCAATCACCAGGTACAATCTTGCTCCCATTCACTGTTACATCAGACACATCATTCTTCCTGCCACCGTCCATAGAGAACTCCTTATCACCCTTTAATAGACCTTTTACCCAGGATAGTGTCAACTTGGTATTAGGCTTCCTACCTCGCATCAACAAAAACTGTGAAGCAGCTATTACTGTGGTATTCTCTGTTGTGCAATATGCCCAGACCAGATCAGCAACTGTTCTCTCCACACTCATCTCATCACGTTCAAATCCTGGAGGGTCCACTCAGCCTTTCATCCTTCTGAGGTTGATAAAACGAGTACCGTTGGATAACAATAAACATCTGCTTTTCAGCGCCAAGATACGCCTGGGTGAACGTGCGCTTTTATATTATCTTGTTGATCAACTCGAACTGAATGACACCTTTGACCAATCTACGGGCCCTTTCCACAATTCCATTTGCCTGAGGTTTATACAAGGCACTGCATGAATGTTTCACCCCACATGCTACCAAAAACTCTCTCATCTCATGAGAAGTCAGCTGTGTTCCGTTGTCGGTTAGGAGATATTCTGAAAAATCTTCATTTTTAAAGATTTCTGATAATACCCCCATGGTGGATGATATTTTTCTGACATAAACTTCACAACTAACCACCTTGAATGTACATCAAGCAACACAAACACAACATTCTTATTATGTCTAACACCATTTATGAGAACTATTAAGTCTCCACACGCATTATGTGCCACACTTGGCCATGATCACAAAAGTTGCCAAAGCCCATCTGACTTCCCACCTTCAACCTATTCTCACTTTCCATACATACTGCACATCTTTCCACTCAGTACACTACATCTTCATCTATTCCTGGGCACCAAAATTCAGCCCTGGGCCTTTTTTTTGTTATTGTCTAGCCAAGATGTCCCTCGTGGGCTAGAGAAAATAAATACATGTTTTCCTTACTCCAACAGGTGGTACAACCCTTTTGCCTCCTACTAAACCCTGTCACCTATTAAGGACAATTCATGTAACTCCTTTCCATATGTCCTCTAGGCTTTAGGTAATGTACTTTTCCTTTGTCCACCTCTAAATACCATGACTACCCCTCTTAAAACGTCATCCAATAGTATGCCTCACTCTATTCTTCACTAGTCACAGCACCCAATGTCCTATGCACAACGTCATTCCATTTGCCACTGCACTGTCTCTTTCATTCCTCATCACTGCTTCCTTATCCGCCGATTCCCAATCTAACAGTAGGCATGAAAGACAGTCAGCCTGCACATTTCTCCACTGAGGAATCTATTCTAGCATATAATTATACTCTTGCAACATGGCAGCCAATCTGGCAAGTCTAGCTGACCCATTACCCGCACCTCCAGGAGACAAGATTTTCATTAAAGACATGTGGTAAGTGCGTTGTTTCACCTGACCTCTATAGACATAGGTCCTGAAGTTCTCCATTCCTCATACCGCTGCCTACGCCTCCCTCTCAATGACTGTATAATGATGTTCAGTACACATTAGAGAGTGTGATGCAAATGCCACCGTCTTCTCACTGGACCCATGAACTTGTGAAAGGACTGCTCCTATGCCACTCACACCTGCATTCACTGTGACAATAGACTTATTTTTGGTATTAAATGGGACTAGAATGTCGCCCTCACACACTTCTTTTATTATATTTTCAAAACTCATTTTTTGTGGAGATGCCCTAGTGATAGCATCCAACAAGTCTTTCTTAGCTTTGATCCCATCTGCCAACAATGTATGTCCAAGATATTCCATTTCTTTAGCAAAAAAAGCACATTGTTCTTGTCTCAAAGTTGAACAAGATTTTGAAATCCTGTCTGGGACTTGTTTCAGAGTGAAGTTGTGACTCTCCACTGTGTCTCCAAAGAGCAATGAGCCATCTTGAAAATAAATGCCATTACTCATACCTTTGAACACCTCTGTCATTACCCTTTGACAAACATTCACCACTGAGCATAGCCCAAAAGGCATCCTTCTGATTTGAAAAGTGCCTTCCATGGTTATAAAAGCTGTCAAAGCTTTAGAGTTGTGGTGTAGTTTAACCTGATGGTAAGAATGCTTTAAATGCAGTTTTGAGAATGTCCCCTCCCCCCAGCATTGATACGAGCTCATTAATACTGGGAAGGGGGAAGTTACCTCCACCACCTTCTGATTTAAACTACTCAGGTCTACACAAAACCTGGGTTTACCATCAGCTTTGCATGTGATAACAACTGGAGAGATCCAGTTTGACGTTTCCACAGGGTCTATCACTCCACTCTCCAAACTTTCTTCCAACAATTTTCTGAATTAACCACTAACCATTATAGGAACTCCTGTAACTTTGTGCTGGACAGGGACCACACCTTGTTTTAACCTAATTCTGTGTGTGTAACCCTTCAATTGTCCCTTCTCGTCCCTAAAAACTCTATCAGCATCCCTGATGATGTCATCCAGTGCTACCTCCTCATCAACCATAATTTGAGTTGGGGCATGAGTGTTTAACAAATGTATAAATCATATTGATGAACCCAACTTAATATTGGTGGACCTGACACAGCTACATACACTTTCTCTCTTATGCTCCTTCCCCCAAAGACAATGTGAACACCCATATACCCTATGATGTAAATGTTTCCCTTGGTAGCCCCCTGGGATAATATGTCTGGGGAGCAATCTTACATTTGGCCATTTTGACACAAATACATTTTTTGGAACAATAGTGTATAAAGATCCCTAATCAATCATTAGGTCAATCTGCTTCCCTCGCACCTCAAACTTGGCCCTTGGTCTTTGCCTCCTTCCAGGTGGATGCGTTGAATTGCCAAGACATTTAGGCATGACTTTTTGTGTATCTTGGTGGTGACGTATTGGGTGCTGTCCTCAACATTGCAAGATTAACAACCCCACCTAAGGGCCACTGAAGGGGCCTGAGTGTAAAGAGGTGGTGTAGTATATTGTCCGACTTTGTGTGGAACTGTCAGCTGTAAATGTTTCTGGGACCGAGCTGGCAGCAGATGGTGCTTTACCACGGAGAGCGGCAGCAAACTCAGACAGTGCTGCAGACAATGTTCCGAAGCCATCCTGCACCACCCCATCATGTGAAGTGTTGACACTCAGGTGCCACACCAGAAGTTTATTTTGGGCTCTCTGGATCTCATTCTAGCCCTTATGAGATCATTCTGGGCTGTTAGATATTTAATAATCTGGCCCGCTGTTTCTTTTGCTGTGTACCTCCACCCACCAGGCCTGACACTGGTGACCACACTTTGAGCATCCCTCTTGACAGCAAGCCATGCCCCAGCCATTTCAGAATCACCATGTGACCTTGATATGGTGCCCATATGTGTAGTGGACAGCAGAGGATATGGCTGTTGTTGTTGCAGGACCCAAGCAGGGTTGTTCATGGTTGTTAAGTGTGTGGGGCGACAGAGAGATTGTGGGGCCAATGATGGATGTTATGAGGACAGGACTCTGCTAGAAGTATTAGATCTTGTGTCCTGAGGGAGAGGTGAAGGGCACTAGTCACCCAACCCTGATGGGCCAGGCTGGTCTTCAACAGCAGGTGCGCTGCTCACACTGAAGGCTTGTTGCTTTCTTTCCTCAGGCAGAGTGGCCAATGCATGTGGCTGATGGCTGCGATCTTGCGGCTTGACCTTATAAAAAAATATATATATATTTTGTAGGCTAGTATTTTTAAGCAATATATTAACTCTAAAACACGTGGACTATGTTAGTTTTTATAATGTAAAAAGGCTCTTCAATGTATTTGTTCACGCCACAGACCGATTGAGGATTCATACAAATTATTTGATTCTTATTAATCTAAAAATGTTGACATAGATATATACTGAGGGCCAGATTTATTAAGCTTTTGCGCCACCCTTGCACAACGCAAGGGGGCGTAAGGGTGACGCAAAACCTAAGTGACTTTTATCAAGCCACACAAGTCCACCTTGCATGGCCCTGCTTGGTTTGATAAATCTAGATTAACGCAATGCAACAGAGATCACTGCCTTGCGTTACTCTGCGGCAGGGAGGCTTCCATTGGTGGAGTGTGGGTGTTTCCATGCAACTGCCTGTGGATTTTGAGACATTCCCAGATTTACAATTAGTGGTAGAACTGAGAATGCACCAAAATGCTACTCCTTCCCAGGGGAGGCGTAACGAGGAGAAATATGTTTATTTCTCCTCCTTGTTTCCTCTTTCTATGTGTACGGTAAGAGAAAAAAGCCTCTCTGGATTGTTTTTGTGCAGGACGGTTTCCTTTCCTGCACAAAAACAATCCTGCTTGCACAGGGACCCTTGCACCTGGACGCAAGGTGCCTGCATTGAAGCTAGGCAGCTAAACGTGCACCAGCGATAGGAAAGGACAGGAATGTGCTGTATAATGGTAAATACGCACATTTCTGCCCTTTCTAGCAGTGCAGAAAGGTGGCTAACAGGTACATGCATCATTGTTGGCTTTTGCGATTTTTAAGGAATCGCAATTAAGAAATCGCAAAAGCCTATGCATGAAGAAATTGCAGAAAAATTTGCGATTTCTAAATATTCCTTAATTGCGAATCGCAAATTGCGAGTCGCAATTAAGGAATACCTCCCCATTCATTCCTATGGGCCTAGAGGCTCATAGGAATGAATGGGAAGACATTCTGAATTTGCGATTCACAATTAGCGAATCGCAAATTGAGAATGCGATTTCAAGGGTGCAGGGGTGTCCAAAGGACACCGTGTTGCACCCCTGAAATTAATCTGAGCACATATGTTGTGCACACACATGCCCTAAGGGCATGTGTGTGCACAACATGAAACTTTTAAAAATGCACAAAAGTGCATTTTTCAAGTTTTCGCAAATTACCATGAGGTTCAACCTCATGGTAATTTGTTCCCCCTAATTGTGAAATCGCTATTTTTGAAACTTTCATGCATTGCATTTAAGGAATTGCAAAATGCGATTCCTTAAATGCAATCGCAATTTGCGAATTCGCAAATATTTGCGAATTCTCAAATTGCGAGGGCCTTCACCCTTGATGCATCCCAAATGCTGATTTTGTGATCGCAAACGGCCGAATTTTGCGATTCGCATCGTTTGCGATCACAAAAAGCTTTGATGCATGTGCCCCTTACTGTGTTGCGCTTTGTGAAAGAATGATAAATCTGACCCTGAGTGTAGGGACGGTATTTGTGCTTTCGCAGTTCAGGGCTGCAATGGTGTGTGTGAGCTCTTGAACCTAAGGTTGCGTCACGTGACTCCCCTGTCCAAGAGCCCATCATACCACGCGTTGCCAACACTGTCTCGAGTAGAGTCCTTCGAACACTTGCATGTTAATATTTTAAATACTGAACAACGCTAGTCTCCTTTTGGAATTTGAAAATATACAGCACAATCACATAAATTCATCATCGGCATGTTTTGCGAATCTGTAATAGCGATTATTAAGGAATCGCTATTACAGACTCGCAAAACGGGATTCATGTAGAAATCGCAATATTTATTGCGATTTCTACAGCTTCCTTATTTGCGATTAGCTAATTGCTAATCGCAAATAAGAAATAACTCCCCATTCATTCCTATGGGCCTGGCCCATAGGAATGAATGGGAAGACATATCAATGTGCGAATCGCTATTAGCGATTCGCACGTTGAGTTTGCGATTTCAAGGATGCAGGGGTGTCCAAAGGACACCCTGTTGCACCCCTGAAATGATATTGGATGCTGGTGTTACGCACACACATGTCCAAGGACATGTGTGTGTGTAACATACAACTTAGAAAAATGCACTTAAGTGCATTTTTCTAAGTTTCCGCTATTTACCACGAGGTTTGACTTTGCGGTAAATAGCGGCCCAAAATTGCGAATTCGCAATTTTTAAATGTTTCATGAATTGCATTTAAGGAATCTCAAATAGAGATTCCTTAAATGCAATTCCTCGCAAATTTGCGAATTCTATAATAGCGAATTTTGCATTTGGGATGATGAATCCCAAATGCAAAAATTGGGCTCGCAAAGGGCCTGATTCTCAGAATCTGGCCATTTGCGAGCCGAATTTCCGTTGATGAATCTGGCCGAATATGATTTCAACTTTGAAGCTATAGTCCATTAAAAAAAGAGCATTCTCGGGTAGTCATGTAAAATTGTACGACAAATAACAGTGCTATATTATTAATAATAAACCATGAATACAAAACATTAATGATAGGCAATATGCAGATGTGATTAAAAGCCATTTGGATTAGCTGATTCCCTGTCACTCCACCCACCCCCTTGTGTACAGATCGGTCTTTTATCCAGATACACCGAGGAATTACAAAACAACACCTCTTTTGTTACATTATATCTCTAACAGTTGTTTTTTTTACCAAAAAGAAAGTTAGACTTGAGAGAGCCATCTGAAACATTCTGCTCAGCAAACACAAGCCACTTTGCAGTGCCCTGAGCGGCTCACAAATTCTCTAGTTCAGCTTCTATGTACATGAGAGTACGGGTGTGTCTTTCTTGTTTTAATAAAAAATGGGTGGCACTTGGACGTTATAAGGAATAACTGATTCATTGTCCATTCTTATGTGTGGTGTAAAAGCAGAGTATTACTTACTGGATAAATGGCCAAACTTCTATTATCACTCAACGTTGGCATTCCTTGGTTTTTAGTTATGAATAGAAATATGTTTTTTTTTTTACAAGAATTTATCCAAAAAAACAATAAAATTTAAATTCCAGAATGCAGGGATATGGGATTTCTACAAGCAGAAATGGAACATTGTAGTCCTAGGGACATGGATTCATCTGTTCAAACTTCTATTACCACAATTTATTTATTTTATACTGTATGAGATCAAGAGAGAGATTATATGTTTTGTGAATCTGATAATAGTGTGTGGAGGTTACACTGTAATGGATAATTTGATGGAGATTGTCTATATACATGGGCTGTGCGAGTTGGTGCCCACATGTAAGGTGGCACCCGTTTCATGGTGTTTCCTATGTGAGTGCATTAATGAGGATGTTTTGCCAGAGTGGGTATATGTGAGATTATTAATATATAAACAATGTAGTGAATTGTGGTAGACATCAGTTACTTGTGTGAGTAGGCTATCGTTAGTGTAGAGGCTTACTTGATGGATTACAAGTGTGAGAGTGTGGCAAGACAACTAGTCATTGTGTGAGAGATAGCGTTGGTACTTACTAGTCTACAGTCCACCTGGAATTCCCACAATCCATTCAGTGTACAGAATGGACAACACCTTCTCATCCCAGGGCATGAGTTTGAGGGGAGAACCAGCCCCAGCTGCTACGGAGGGGTCTGATGGCTCAGTGGACTAATGCGTCCGTTGCAGGGGCCTGTGTTTGACCTCATGGTCACAGGTTCAAATCTTGGCGGGTCCCCTCAGCCTTTCATCCATCTGAGGTCGATAAAATGAGTACCATTGAGTTGGGTAACAATGAGCATCTTTTATTCAGTGCCAAGAGACCTCTGAGTGAACGTGGGCTTTACAAATACACATGTTATGTTATTTACGGCATCTTTATGTGGCCTGGAAGGAAGGGAACAGACTCTCACACACAGGTCATTCCAACACTTGCGGATGTCCTATTCTGAGCACCTTTATTTTGTTTATTTTCTGTACATTCACCTTATCCATGATTCTGGCCCAGATGGGCCTTCTCTGGCTCATGGCTGTTGTCCCGACCAGAGCTCCCAAAAACTGTGGCTGAACCCAAATGATCTCACCCGCCCCGCAAGCTTGGTCGTCCCCCTATTTTGAATTCGATACCCCTAGAAAGAGTGGCAGAATTCGATTATTTGGGAATTCGACTCAACGACGTGATGAACTGGAACGCCCATATCAACAAAATGGTATTGACCCATAAAAGGGTGGGGGGGGGCTCTTCTCAAAGAGTTTAACAACTCAACTAAACATTGTGTTGCCCCTCTACTTGATATTTACAAAGCTCGTGCGGTCCCTGGGTCACTGTATGGAGCCGAATTATGGGGTCTGGGTAAAGTGGATCTACTGTGCAAGGCGGAAAACAAATTCATCAAAGATCTCCTTGCCATACCATCAAGTAGTCCGACTATCCCAGTGCTCATGGATGCTGGCTGTAAAGCAATAGGGGACCAGGCTCGCCTTCGACCCCTCTTGCTCTGGGCCCGTTTGTGGAGGGTACCGGAGCTAAAACCCTACGCTGACGGCCTCGCTGAGGTGATGCACTCCGACGGCTGGCACAGAATCAAATGGCTGAAGAACATCAAACACCTTCTAGGGGATCTAGGCTTGGACTTTTGTTGGGATAGCCACTCCGCTCCCCCGAAGGAGACCCTAAAAAGACTGTTCTGGGAGTGGGTCCGCATGAAGCGCAACAGTAATCAGCACCACTGCAAAGCCACTGCAGCTTTCCTGCTGATAAAAGATGTTGTTGCCTACGAGCCATACATGGACCTAATAACAATTGCCATGGACCGGTCCCTGTATATCAAATTTCGGCTGGGGCTGTTACCCTTGGCTGATCTCTGTTCCAGGTGGAATAACTCCCAGCCCTCTTCACGATACTGTGCTCTCTGTCCCGACAAACCAGAGACTGTGCCACACTTTCTCTTTGAATGCCCTGATTACGGCCGACCAAGAACACGCTGGCTCGGCCCTATCTGCAGAGAATTGGGTACTCGCCAGCACTCTGTTGCCCTTCGGATTCTTTTAACTGACACAGCCCCCCCGATTGTTTGTGCCGTTGCCAAGTTTTTAAAATGGGCCTGGTTGATTAGACTTAGAAGACTGTCCATATCAATTTAATCTTCTTTTAACTAATTTATGATGGTCTAATGTGTTTTAATGTTTTTACTTATTGTACAGTCATACTCTTTTCGACATGCTGTTTTAACTTTTTGTATCGCTTTTATGATATATGCATATCGAAATAAAGCAATCAACCAACCAACCAACCAACCAACCATTCACCATAACAACAATTTTTCAGAAAGCCTGGATTGTTTTCTTCCAGACATAAAAAAAAGAAGATGAAGGTCTGTGTTGTAAACAAAATCTACTCAAGATTCTTTATGGATAAGAGAAGTTTATTCAGAAGCAGCCCTATGAGTATGACACCCATCAATGCAAGGCACCGCTGCACAACAGACAGCACCGGGTTCAAAAGTAAACAAGGATAGAACCTAATGGCAAGGGGAACTGGATCCTAGTGAAAGGGCTGACCTTCTGCTATTTTTTTTTTTTTATTTCAAGAAGATTTTATTGAGAGAAATAATGATCCAAATAATAGCAATCAAAATACAAAGAGGTGATACATTCCAATATGAGTAGAACGTGAAAACATGAATAACATTTGATCAGTAACTAAGCTTAATGTAAGTAAAATTGGAAAAAAGGCAATCAATATGAAGTTAATGAAATGAGCCAATAGAGGAGTACAATGATCGGAACGCAGAACGTATCAGACCCTAAGATGAGGATAGGGGTAGGGGAAGATAATAAGAACAAAAGGAAGAAAGAAGGAGAGAAAGGAAAAAAGCAGCAGAAAGAAAGAACGGGATGAGAGGACAGGAAAGAGGGAGAAAGGAAGAAGGAATCCCACAGGAATAAACCAATGTAACGCAACTACCAGACAAAAATTAAGTAGACAGAACAACAGGAAATTGAGGGACTACACCTTTCGAGGAGAGTTCCATATAGTCATCCAGGGTTGCCCAAACCCCATTAGAGATGGAAGGCGACAGGTGTGCTAGATCTACTGAGGTGTGAGCACTACGTAAGAAGGAAACCCATGCCCACCATGTATGGTAGGAGACAGACGAGAAAGATTTCCATTCCATAAGAATAACTTTAACCGCTACAGATAAAAGAAGGTCTAACAGTTGTAATTGCAACGGATCAAGGGGAAGAGGCGTAGGAGCAGCCCAGGGGCCTAATATAACTAAAGGAAAAGAGAGCTAGAGCTCAATGTCAAAGATAAGAGACAAATGTTGCTGAATAAGGTCCCAGAAAGGTGTAAGTAAGGAACAGTTATAGAACATATGTGGAAAATCACCCGCCTCTAAACCACAACTCCAACAGAGGTCATCCTCTTTAAGGTTGAGGGAGTGAAGACGTACAGGTGTCCAGTGGAGTAGATTGATCGAGAAAAACTTGGACTGTATTAAGGAAGGAGCTATTTTATTACGTAGCGCTAATTTGCCAATGGATTGCCAAGCTTCGGAGGATATATGATCCGTAATATTGTGATCAAAATGACGCGACCATTTTTGCTGTGCAACCGTCTGATCAGGAAGCGAAGTAGAGGATAGAAACCTATATATGTGGGAAGCAACATGACCCGCTTTGAGCCAAATACAAAACAGCGAGATGGTGGAGGAGGAGGGATGAAGACGAGTTTTTGAGACCGCAACCTTGATTTTAAGAAAGGTATAGAAGTCTAGATTTGTTAGAGAGTGTTTGAGCGCTAAGGTAGAGAAAGGTAAGGGCTCACCAGAATCATTATACAAATGTTGGACAAGAGAGACACCCTTCGTCGCCCAGTACGACATGAGGGTGGGAGTGATATTAAGTTTAATTTTGGAATTACGCCAAATGGAAGACCATCTAGTTTTGTGCAGAGGAAATGCCATCTTTCTGTCTACTTTCTTAATTGCGACAATTGTATCAATAATTATAGAGCGGGAAAACAGAATATGCAGAGTGGAAGTAGTACAGAAGGAGGCAATTGGTAAAGGTGCAGCTAAATCCTGTTCTATGAGTAACCATAGAGGAATATGACGGGTTGGGGGAGAAAACCATAAGGCACCTTGAGAGGCCAAAAAAGCAGTCTGGTATTTTTCCCAGTCCGGGAAATTACATCCCCCCATGTCACAAGGTCTACGTAAATGTTTATATGCTAACCGAGCACGTTTGCCGCTCCATAAAAATTTGGAGGTGATACCATCGATTTCCCGAAAAAAAGAGTCAGATAATTTAATCGGAATCATGGATGAGACAAAATTGATAATCGGCGTGATCATCATTTTAAGGGTTTGTAGGCGACCCCACCATGAAATATGTTTTGGAGACCATGTATCCAGAAGATGACGAACTTTAGTAAGAGTTTGAGATTCATTATAGGCAACCGTGTTATGTAGCGTGGAACAGAAATAAATGCCTAGATATTTGAGATGGGTAGATTGCCATTTAAAGCCAGCCGAACCCATATGAGCAGGAAAGCAGTAGGCATTTAAAGGGAACATTTCTGTCTTATCTTTGTTTAGAGTATATCCTGACACCTTAGAAAACAAAGAAATGGTGTCAGAGATAGCAGGAATGGCCAACGCGACATCATCTGAGAAAATGAGAACATCGTCAGCGTAGGCCGCAGTTTTAAGACAATGAGGGCCAAAAGAAAAACCTTTGATGTCAGGGGGTAAATCAATCAGCCGAAGGAGAGGATCAATAGATAACAAAAACAAGAGAGGGGATAAGGGACATCCTTGTCTCGTGCCCTGGCAAAGATTAAAAAAAGAGGATGTAGAACCATTAACTCTAATATTAGCTTTAGGTTGGGAATATAAAGACATTACCATGTTAATAAAAGAGTCCCCAAGGTTATGTGCACATAAGACCGCTCGAAGAAAAGGCCAAGAGACCTTATCGAAGGCCTTCTCCGCATCGAGGGCCAAGGCCGCGGCAGGTAATTGGGATCGCTTAGCCGCCCCAATAATATGGCAGAAAGTGCGAATATTGTCTCTTGCCAGCCTACCCTTAACAAAACCAGTTTGGGAGGGATGAACTAGATTGGGAATAAAAGATTCTAGACGTTTAGCCAGGATTTTAGCAAAAATCTTCGCTTCCATATTGAGAAGCGAAATAGGGCGGAAATTCTTAGGGTCCGAATGGTCCTTCCCCTCTTTCGGGATCACTACTATGGTGGCTTCAGCAGCCGTACCAGAAACAGAACCATTACGAACAAAAGCGTCCAAGACAGCTTGTAACTTAGGAACAAGCAACGGGAGAAAGGTTTTATAAAATAATATCGGGTATCCATCTGGGCCAGGTGCTTTCCCCGAACGGGTGGCCTTGATAGCAGAAACTATTTCCTCAGGTGAGATAGGTTCATTCAGAATGGAGCGATCTTCTTCTGATACTGATTGAATCGGAATCGATTTTAAAAAATCTTGGCATTTGTCAAAAGAGGCTTGGTTGGAGGGGGTATATAATTTGTTATAGAAATCGCGAAAAACTTCAAGAATTTCCTCAGTTTGGAATTTTTTAGCGCCAGTATGATCTTTAATAGAAGAGATCTGTGAGGACTTATAGGAAGAATCTTGGAATTTCAAGGAAGCAGCCAGGAGTTTACCAGCCCGATTCTTTAAAAGTAACTTTTTGGACTTTTGTGCTTGGAAACCAATATGAGCTCTTTTAGTGACAATTGTATTATATTTGTATTTTAGGAGCTTAATTTGTTGCAGGGTAGTCGGATCTTTAGTATGTCTAAAGGAAGCTTCCAGATTCTTGATTTCAGAAGATAAATCAGTAAGTTCTTTTTTAATCGCTAAATTACGTTTGGACATGCATGCAATAACTTGGCCCCGGAAAGTACACTTAAAAGAGTCCCATAAAGTTACTGGAGAAGATACAGAATCCTCATTTTCACGGAAAAAAGTGTTTATATCCGTTGAAAATTCTTCCACCTGGGAGGAGTCATGTAACACTTCCGTATTAAGTCTCCAGGAACGACCACGCGGTTTCGGAGCAAAGGACGATAGCGTAAAAGTGACCGCAGCATGATCAGAGATGACAATGGGATGTATAAGCGGAGAAGAAGAAGCTGAGACAAGAGAAGAGTGAACTAGGAGATAGTCAATACGAGAGAATGAGGAATGAGGTGAGGAAAAGAAAGAAAAGTCACTGCCAGTGGGATTATGGAGACGCCAAATATCATGCAATTTAGTAATGGAACACATGTTAAGCATCTGTTTGTGTGCTTTAGGCGGACGAAACTGAAATGCAGAATTCCTGTCCAATAAAGGGTCCATTGGTAAGTTAAAATCCCCACCAACAATGAGATTGCCAGCATGTGGGGTGTCGTGCAATTTTTTAGAAATGGATTTCCAGAAAACAGGGTTATCCACATTCGGAGCATAGATATTCATAACAAACAAATCATGTTGTCCATCCAACAATTTAGATAAGAGCCAGCGACCTTCAGAATCATGCTCAGAAGAGAGAATTGATAAACCTGAATTCCTCGAAACTAACGTAACTACACCATTGCGTTTACCAGAAGCATCCGAACAAGACACATCCGACACCCATTCTTTCTTTAAGAATAACGCTTCTCTACTAGTAATCTTAGATTCTTGAAATAGGACTAAGTCCGCCGAGAGAGACTTACAATAATCTAAGATTTTAGATCGTTTCACCGGATGATTCAAACCCTTAACATTAAGGGATAATACATTTAAACCTGGCATATAACAAAAGGGGATACAAACGAAGACAACATTGATAACAGAGAAAGGGCGAAGATCAAAAATATAGTAGACCAACCATTAATCAAAAACGATGTTACTGGAGCATCCATGTGGGAGAACCAGGAAAAAAGAAAAGACAGAAGAGGAGAAGAAAGACTAGAAAAGAGAAAGAGAAGAGGCAGAGGGGGAGGTCTAAAAGAGACCCATATCATGCAAGGGAGAACGTGGAAAAGGCGAGTAGGAGACCCGTACTAGGAGCAAAAGTTGGTAAAAAAGAATAGCCCACTATTAAAAACAACTTTCAATGAGATAAAAAAAGCAATAGAAAAACCATACTCATAGAAATACATTTGATAATGAAGTACTGAATTGCTATAAGAAGAATAATACAACTCAGAGTAGATTAGCAATATCACAACGAGAACAAGATCATATATTAAATAACAATAATATGAAATGTAATAAAAGCTTAATTATGTACGAAACAGTCTAAAAGACATATATCCTTTTGTGAATACAGGAACAAATATGCACTGAAACCGCATATTAATAATAAAAAAACACCTGCATATAACTATACTATAAAGTGGAAATGTATAAGAAAGAAAAAGAGGTGTATGAGAACAGCATATAGAGACGTGAAAGAAACAGAGAGGGAAGATGAAAAGGAGCGGAAAGAATAAGGAGACTTCTATACAACCATAATATAAGGATACCTAGTATAAGGCAAATGTAAGAGAGAATGCTAGTGAAAGAAGTAATAATACATTAATTACAGACAATAAATCTGCAAGCAATAGCTATAAAAATGCAGGTAGCTTGTAAGTTTAAACAGCAACAATATAAGTGAAACACACCGTAACAAAAATAGGTAAGAGAAAGAAAAAAGGAAAAGATGAAGAGGTACAAAAACTAAAGAGGCCAGATAAGTCGGGTAAAAGAGAGAGAAGAAAAAATTGAAAGGATCTGAAAAAAAGTCTTCTCGAAGGATAAACAAGAGAAAAAGACGGGGAGGTCGGATACGAGAAAAAAGGAGAGATTCAAGAGTAGTATGGAGAAGAGAAAAGAGATAGGACGTACAATAGCAGAGGAGTAGATCAACATGTAAACATGGCTGGAAAGAAAGAGGAGGTATCTATCCAGAAAAAGACACAACCAGAAATAGAAAGAAAAACAAATCAGGTTCCTGAGGCACCATGAGCCTGTGAAGTTGCTCTTTGAATTTCCATTTCTATTTCCTCCTGGTTGTCTAAGAACGTTGCCAAGTCCGCCGGTTCATCGAAGATTCTGGAACGCCCTTTATATGTAATGCGAAACTTGGATGGACCAGAAAAGGAAAAAGGGATGCCCAAGTCAGTGAGACGTTTTCGAAGATTTAAAAATCCTTTCCGTCTTATGACCGTGTCTCTGGCAAAGTCTTGGGAAATGGATATGCGATGACCCTCCCAGTTGAGTTGTTTAATCTTGCGCATATGAGACAGAATCAGCTCAGTGTGTTGATGTCGTAAGGGCTTAAAAATGATTGCTCTTGGCTGGGTGGCTGCCTTAGAACGGAACGTTGGAACACGGTGTGCTCTTTCAATCTCAAAATCTCTGTGGAAAGATAGTTGAAGTGTATCCGGAATCCAATGAGATAAGAACTCAATCATGGAGGAGGATGATTTCTCTGAGTCCTCCGGTAGGCCAAAAATACGCAGGTTAGATCTCCTATTACGGTCCTCCTGCTCCATGAGGTCTCTGCGCATCGCCACCATAGAGCGCTCCAGTTGAGAAAGGGACCTGGATTGCTTTTGCATACCATCCTCTGCGGAGCTTATCCGTGTTTCTGTCGCTGATACACGAAGAGAAAGGGCCTTAAATTCATTCCTGATAGCAGACACTTCCACTTGTAGTAAGTCAGTGTTAGTTTTTGTTGACTGCGCAATATCATGAACCTCATTAAGGCGCGCCAATATGGTGTCCAATGTGGAAGTATTGTCTGCCTGAGGAGATTCAGGAGTCGGAGAGACTGACTTAAGTCTTTTCAAGGATGTGCCCGGGTCCTTAGAGTCTTTATTGTTCGAGGACCGACTCATATTGACAATATTGTAGCAGAAGCCTAACAGAATACCACTGGAATAGGCTATAACACCAAAGTTGCGCAAAATAGTCAGGTACAGTGAAAAAAATGGCAGTTCACGCTCAAAACACGCTACGCTAATCTAGCGGTTCAAGTATGAGCATAGTTGAGCAGGAAAACACCTCAATGAAGCGATATGAACACCTCCATGAACAGTTTGAGAGAAAAATAAACTGTGAGCAGCTTAGAAACCAGCCAAGAAGCAAGAGAGTAACATTAGAAAAAAAGCATAAATGTTACCAGTTAGACATCGTGTGTAGAAACCCTTAGTCAGACACTTGACACTGCAAAATTGTATCCGCGGCGGCGCCTCTGAAGTCCGATGACAGGAACGTCATGCGCGGTAAAATGGCGGCCGCTCTTCAGGAATGCGAGCGCCTGTGAGGTTTGAAGCAGAAAGCATATCTCTGATGGCTAAAACAGCGGAAAAACAGCGTCGTCGAGTTCACCACATGTTCCGCTGCTGGTGTATGATTTTTCCGGTCAAAAGGGCAAGAAGAGACGGAGAGAAACGCTCGACGGGACCAACTCACCCCGGAGCTCAAGCGCAACACGCCATACTGCAGCGGCGCGCAAGCCACGCCCCCTGACCTTCTGCTGTTTTTAAAGCTTCTCTGGTCAATATATAAGAAATAAAAAGCGGGGCGGGTGGGGCGGGAAGAGCCCCATGATGAAGCATGACACCTAGGACCCTTTTTGTGTGTGAGGGGTATTTAAACAAAACTGTGTTCTTTCTACCATTGTAGGAGACACACCTGTTTGGGAGAACACTGACACATATCCTTCTGGGGTGGATCCATTATGTTTCTTATATGTTTTTAAAGTTACAGCAGTCTGTTGCTGCTGGTGCTTGGTGTTGTGAGAGGTAAATGGTTTGTGCGGTTTGAGGGGTGGCTCGTGCAGTGGGACCTGCAGGTGTGTGTGAGTAGATTGGGATCAGGTGTGTGCTGCGGGCGGGTCTGTAAACGTTGATGGACATGTCCGTCATCAGAACCCCTGCCCGCCACTGCTGTCCTAGTTGGTGTGGGTCCCTCCGCCCCACTCTGGCAGCGGACAACTCTAAATATGGCGGATGGATGTCCGCCATACCAATGCTGACGGACTGGTGTCCGTCAACAATGGATGGGTGGACTGAGGACAGAGGGTTGAGGTTCAGTCGACAGACCGTCACCCGGCATGAAGGACGGCAGTCCCTCATGCCAAACCCTAAATGCTGTGGACGGATGTCCGCCGCCTGTCGAGCGGATCCGTCCGTCTGTGACGGAGGAGTGGCGGTCGTCCACCAAAATCTAGATCAGGTCCTCCTTGGTCTGGTACTGAAGACAGAGGTAGCAGCTTGTAGCAAATTAAGCACAAGCACTTACCTCCTAAATAAAGTGAAATCATTAAACGTTATTGGTATAAAGAGTATAACAGTAAGTCGCGTAGCAAAATCTCGAAACGTTTCTATATACTTTTGAACCCCCCAAAAATCTTCCTAAACTTAAAAGCAATTAAATATTTTATTTTATTTGTGTGCCTCGAGTCAGTCAGGACAATGCAATAGTCGGTTCTTGTGTTTTTTTTCAAACATTCTGGGTTTTTTCCTAAAAGAAAAAGTTGGCATATGGCTGAGTGCAAGCAGCACGAGCCCCGTGCCAGGCGCGCAACCTGTTTTTGCCAAGGCACCCTCCTTGAACAAAGGAAGCACCTCACCTGTCTGTGGTTGGCATCGGGCCTTGCCCTTTCCTCGCCACCCTCTCCAATCCCTTGCCACCTGAAGGGGGTAGGGCACCTCATTATATAGGCGTACCCCTTCACGCTCCAGGTCTTGGGTCAGGTGCACCAGTGGGGCAGCCCTCATTACTTCCAGGGCTGGCATATTGGCATTTAACGGCCTGTGCAAGCCCAGGGGGTGGGCCTGACATCAACAGACAATGGGCCTTGGCATGGGCACAGATGTGCATGGGAGGCTTGCCAGGCACAAGGGCTCTGCAAGGAACAGAATGGAAAAGAGACCACAGATAACGTATCAAAGGCAAATGGACCAATATTCAGTCGGCTTTGTCCTTCTGGTTCGAAACCACCAAACTATTCCCACCTAAAGATCCAAACATCACACTAAGTGCAGAATACAATGCAACGAATGCAGCCAGCGTCAAAGAGAGACTCGGCCTAAAAGGAAATTAACAGTTGTACGAAAAACAATCGTTTGGAAGTTTTGTCTTGCATGCATTGATTAAGTGCTATTTATGTTGGGGGGCGAGGGGGCAAACGATTCCGCAATATTTAAAAACAAAACAAAACACAACACATACATTCAGACATGAAACTTGTTTTGCTTTCACATACTAAGCTCCACACACCACATCATGCTAACCAACCACAACCAAACGCCAAGACACAACAGACACAAGGCCCAGCTCTCCGGTGCTGCTGCACCACTCTGCTTCCTCCCAGGTTTTCTGAGTGCTTTTTCCTGCTTTTCCTTTGTTTTCTTTTTACTACTTTCTCCTTCCTTTCCCCCCGTTTTTCTCAGTGCTTTCTCCTGTTTTTCCTCATTTTTTGCAGCTTTCTCTGTGAAGCAGCTGGAAATCAAGTGCCTGGAAACCCTCAGGGGTGTTTTGCTGCGCTTTATAAATCCTAATTGATGGACTGATTGACACAATCGATCACTGACGCTCCCCAATTAACCCTTCCGCTGCGCCGAACGTTCCGCGCTGGTGTGGAACGTCCTATTGCGCGGGCGGGGCCGGAACGTTCAGTGGACGTGCACAGCACTACTGAGGTAGTGCATGCGACGTCCGCTGAACGTGCGTTGCACGGACGGGGTTAAAAGCCAATTACTTAAAATATAAACTGTTGCTTGTACTAGAACAGAGTGACACTGAGGGGCATATTTACAATAAGTGGCGAAGTGTGTCTCTAAGCCAAGAGGGCTAATGACACGCTTCGTCACTTTAGAAACGCATGGCTGAACCCTATTTACTATAATATGGTGCAGCCCTGCGTTTCCCCCTGCGCTGGGACTAAATTAGGCTGCCTAGCGCCAATGCAGGCACACTTGCACCATAGTGAAAGGATGTCTGTGTTGAGAGGAAGATTGTTTATGTGCAGGAAGCTCCCCCGTCCTGCACATAAACAATCTTTAAATGCCGTTTTGTAGCTTCTATGTGTGCTGCTTAATGCAGCATACTGTAAAAAGATTTTTTTTCTCCAAATGATTGTTTATGTGCAGGAAGCTAAACACAGCGTGAAAGAGTGCCTTATTTACAAGGCAGCGTTATGCCACATTCAGTGGCTTAACGCTGCCTTGTAAATAAGGCAAGGGCTCTATTGCCATCACACCGTCACTGAAAGTGACATTGCGGGGGCGATAGGGGTTTGTAAATATGCCCCTGGATGTCTTAGTCCGTTTAGTGACTGGCACATTTTTGCCATTAAAGGAGGAGCTATAATACTGGATGCTGCAGCCGTAGTTCTATGTCTGCTGGCACCTCTGTATTTTTAGAGCACGTGTCTAAGGGCCCGATTCACAGAACTAATTTAGGACAAAATCCTAAACTTACTACTTTTGGTATTCACAGAAGTTAGGATTTTGTCTTAAGTCTGTCTTAAGACAAACTTAAGACAAAATCCTAACTTCTGTGAATACCAAAAGTAGTAAGTTTAGGATTTTGTCTTAAGTTAGTTCTGTGAATCAGGCCCTAAGCCTCCAAATGATTGTTTTTCGTACACCTGTTAATTTAGACAAGGGATTTCGTTGCAAACCGAGACCATTTTCAAAACTGGCTCTATTAATTGCACTACAGAAACCTCCACTGGCTCTCCATCCAAAGTGGCATTATTTTTGTATCCGAAATTTAGGGCACAATAATTTGGCCTACTATATGTAGTTAAATATATTCTGGTGGACTTGGAGCATCTACAGGAAGAAATAAGGCCTACACTTTTCCATCCTGTTCAGTTGTAATAAATGAAGTGATTTTGGTCATGCAAGCCTTCTTGTAATAAGATTTACCAATGTTGTTTGTACTGGAGCAGTTTTTTACTTTCATGTATGAATAGTACCAGGGCGCAGCGCCAGAGTAATAAAGTAGATTGGCCAGTGGACTAAACACATTTCTAAAAAGGTACCTGGCAATCCATTGACATCCTGCTTGGCAGCTAGCAGGCGGAAGCCAGCTCTGTAAGGTAGAGGAGGAGATGAGAGGGCAGGGCGGGGCTGACAGCTGTCGCGCCCTCCCCAGCCCCGTAGCATGCAAATGACCACGCCGCACACGGAGCTCTGTAGTGCGCGTCTTTATTCTTCAGAGTGTAACCCTTAACTCACTGTACGCACTGCATCATGAACTTTATTAACCACACCTAGACACACCCAAACAATTATGTCATTCTTCTGCAGAGTCCACCAGGGACCAGAAGGGTCTCGCTATACATACAACAACCTTCTAAACTCTACCCCTAGCTCCTCGTAGGTCGCGCACCATACTAGAATACTAGAGAGCGCATGTGGGAAACATCCTTTACGACGCAACTTTCACTACACAGTACCTTTACAACGCAGGTTTAACAACGAAAGTCATTACAACGAATTGCACTGGGGGGCGCTGCAGGATAGGGAATAGTTTAATTTACTATCCAACACCTTCCCTACTATCCACAGGGACTGGAGTTGGAATAGTAAATTAAACTATTCCACAATCCAGCACCCCTCCAACGCAAGTCGTTGTAATGACTTGCATTGTACAACCTGCGTTGTAAAGGCATGCGTAGTAAAAGCATGCGTTATGATGACATACATCCGCGCATGTGAACAGGAGCTCCAGGAAATAAAGGCTACAGTTAAATCACAAGCCATCTCCCTCGTGCTCAAGGAATGTAGTCTGCGTTTGCTGTTTCTCTCCAACCACAAGGAGATGCTGCAAGAGATCAGATCCTGGGCATTGACTCAGAAGCCAGATTCGAAGGGCTGCTCACTCATGTACGATGTCCTGTGAGGATCCCTGGACAAGCAAGGAGACATGCTTCTAACGAACGGTGACACCACCACTGCTTTAAAGTGAAAAGAACCATTGTATCTCAGTGGCCCAACCAACTATTATTGACGATTACGCCAGCCTCCTAATCTGTGGGCAGCTGATAGCCCCTTACTGAATTTGAGAACTTTTTCAGGAGTCCCAGAGCAGACTGGGTTTAGTCCGCTCTGATGGTGACAGTCATAGCCCAGGGGTAGATGGAAACTGAAATCAACAGCCTCTTTCAACGAGACATCACTGTACCGTGGGTGGGAGCCATGCATTGGCTCTCTCCAATCTTCCTTGTGCTCAAGAGGCAATCAGGTGGCCGGATTTGCATCTGTGTAGGCATGCGACAGCTCAGCCTTCAGTACAGATGCAGTACAGATGGAAAGTCATACCTTTGTATCCAAAACAAAGAATATCACCTAAATCGTGCACAAATCCTTTCGAAGCTGGACTTAAAGGATATTGGGCCAGATGTACGACCATTGTGATTTGCAACTCGCAAATTACGACAAATTGCGAGTCGCAATTTGCAAGTCAAAAATCACAATTTACAACAATGTCTCACTGTTTGTGATTCCCAATGTGGTCACAAATTGCATGCCTCATGAATATTAATGAGGCACTCGCAATTTGCGACCCCATTGAGAATGGCTGGCCCTTCTAGGGATGGTGGCCTGCTGGGCTCAGCATACCCCATGTCAGGGACTGCTTTTAAATAAAACAGTTTTTTTAATGGAGCCCATTTTCCTTGAAGGATAACGGGATGATTTAAAAAAATAAAAATGAAACGGTTTCATTTCATTTTTTAAGGGCAGGTAGTGGTCGCTGGGACCACTGCCTGCCCCAAAAAACTATTTTCCCCTGCATACTCAAAGGGGAAGGGGTCCCCTGGGGACCCCTTCCCATTTGTGAGTGCTATACCACCCTTCTGAGAAGGGTGGTAATCTACAACAGTTTTGCGACTGCAATTGTGGTCTTTAAACAGTCTTACATAGGGTCGAGACTCGATATTAGGAAGGGACGCCCTTGGAACGCCCCTTCCTAATAGCGAGTCGCTAAATAGGGTTAGTACATGGGCCATTTGTTTTTTGCATGCGCAAAAGGGTCACAAACTTGTTTGTGCATGCACAAAAAGGTCGTACATTTGGCCCATTGTCAGTTAGGACAGCAAGAGTGTGCACTCTGCATTACCAGGTTTGCAATTCACGTGGGCCTGTTTTCATACAAGACACTTCGTTTTTGGGTCTCATCAATGGGGGAAGTATTTCAGGAGAGAATTTGCAACACAGGTCAAGGCGTTGACTGTCTGAACTACTGGGACAATATCCTATAATTTGGCATGGCCCTGCAGTAGAATCATGAAGTCCTAAAAAATGTTTTAGCAATCTGACTGAAGCTAATCACGAGAATTTCAATTTCTATCTGACTGTGCAATCTTCTGCCACTATTTTTGGTGCTTTCTGTATATTTTTTATGTCTTGATTATGAGCCTGCTTTAAATAACTCAAGCCGAAGCGTTGAAACATCGACTAATCAACATATGTGGACTGTGTATTTTAGAATTTGTTGGTGGATATCACACAGCTCTTTGGTTTTGTCTCTCAAGCTCCCACATGTATTTTTGTAGTGTTCTTTTGTTTTTTTCCCCTCATTTCCCCTCAAAGTCTTTCTACTTTACCCCATATCTCATGCTTTGGGCGCAGGAGGCACAGAGACAACTTTTTGAAAGGCGTCTGATCCAATTGCAACTATAAATAAGTGTGTAATTGTGGGCAGGGTTGACAAGCATCGTGCCAGGGGTTGCAGGAGACAATGCAGACGTCACAGCTGCGCCCCTTGGTGACGCCTAAATGACGTCCATTAGCGGGTACTAAAATGCAGGGCGCATTCTCTAGCACTGTAGGCGGCTCCTCAGACATCTGCCCTGGTCATCCAGTACACGCGGCAGGACTAAGATCTGGGCAAGGACAAGCCAAGGAGATGTCAGGGAGCCAGGCCCATATGGGCTAACTGTACACGTGGGGTCACATTTAAACTAAAGAACAAGTTACTTACCTTAGGTAATATTATGTCTGTAAGAGACATATATAAGTTATGGATTCCTCACCTTAGAATTACCCCCAGGCATCAGACTGGATCCGGAGAATTTTTTCTTCAGCGGTACCCCTGTGCGTCGGTAGGTGGCGTCGGTCGACTCCTCATTCATCGTTGGCGTCTTGGTCGACGGAATGACGTTGGGGTATCTACTTAGATGCCACCCCTGCATGCTGACGTCCAGTCGTTACACGGCATTTCACGCCAGAAGCACAGATCCAGGCAAGACACTGACCACTGGTGCACAAAAACCAGGGCCCTGAAAGGAGTCCCTTACCCTAGAAGTCAGTTCGCAGAACAGGGAGGATGGCTGGAGCTGTGGGGAATCCATAACTAATATATGTCTCTTACAGATATATCAATACCGAAGGTAGGTAACTTGTTCATCTGAAAGAGACTATTAGTTAAGGATTCCTCGCCGTAGAATAGATACCCCAGCAATACAAACCCCGGAGGTGGGTCTGCGAACCAAGTTCACACCAGAAAGTCCTAGAGAACTGAACGGCCTAAGAAGCCGTCTCTCCGGACTTGGCTGTCCAGGCAGTAATGTTTTGTAAACATGTGCAATGAAGCCCAAGTAGCTGCCTGGCAGATGTCATGAAGGGGAACTCCACGTCCCAAAGCAGTAGTGGCCCCCGCCGCCCTGGTGGAAAGGGCGCCGGCTCTACCAGAGGTTCCTTTTCCGCTAAGGAATAGCAGATTTTGATGCAAAGAACGACCCATCGAGACATGGTCCGTTTTTGCACGGCCCGACATTTTTTGGTGCCCACATAGCAAACAAAGAGTTGGTCATCCACCCGGAATTGTTTTGTGCGGTCCAGATAGAAAGATAGCGCATGTTTTGGATCCAGACCATGCAGCCTCTCTCTTTAGAAGGGTGCAGGGCGGGAAGAATGTGGGCAAAGTGATAGTCTGTCCTATGTGGAAAAAGGTAACCCCTTTGGGAAGGAAAGAAGGCCTAGTGTGAAGGACAACTTTGCCCTGATGAACAGCCAGGAAAGGAGGTTTGGAAGAACGTGCCTGAAGCTCACTCACCCTGCGAGCAGAGGTGATGGCAACCAAAAAGGCAGTTTTAAGAGCCAGAAGTCTGAGAGGACCGTTCTGTAGTGGCTAGAAAGGAGCGCACATTTGGTGGTCAGAACCAGGTTCAAGTCCCACTGGGGCATTATGAATGGAATGGAGGAAACAAGTGAGTAATGCCCTTAAGGACGCGCTTTACAATAGGGGACTTGAAAAGAGAAGGTTGATCAAGAAGCCGAAGAAGGGCCAAAAGGGTAGAAAGATAACCTTTTAGAGTGCCATGAGCAGAGCCCTGCTGGGCCAAAGAAAGAATGAAGAGGAGAACCTCTGAAAGGAGGGCAGAAAGGGGCTCCACAGCCTTTGCTGTGCACCATGCCACAAACGTGTTCCATCTACAGGCGCATACCGTTTTGGTGGAGGGACGCCTGGCTGCCAAGAATAACGTTACAGACTTCAGGAGGAAGGTCGAAAGCTGTCAACTGTCGCCGCTCAATCTCCACGCAAGGAGGTGGTAGACGACAGCCTGGGGCGAGCCCGCCTTCAACAGCCAGTCATCAAGATAGGGGAAGACTGGAACCCCTGATCGGTGTAGATGAGCTGCGACCACCACCATCACTTTCGTGAACACCTGAGGGGGGCTGGTAAGGCCAACCGTGAACAGTAGGTCACGTCTGTGGGCTGGCAAGACGGGGATGTGAAAATAAGCGTCCTGCAAGTCCAATGCTACCATCCAGGCTCCAGGGACGAGGGCAGACAGGACCTGAGCCAATGCCAACATTTTGAACTTCTCCTTCCAGAGGAAGCGGTTGACGATCCTGAGATCTATGATAGGACCCAGGCCCTTGTCCTTCTTGGGTACCAGCAAGTAGTGGGAATAACAACCACGTCCTACTTCTGGGACAGGAACTCGCTAGATGGCTCCCTTGGCCAAGACAGGTGGTGGAGAAGGGCCAAGTGATCCTCCGGCATGCAATGGAATTGAGGTGGCATGGATGGAGGGGAAGTCTTGAAGGGGAGGGAGTAGCCCCTTCAGAACAATCTGAAAAACCTACCTGTCTGGGGTGATGTTGAGCCAGTGGGGGAGGTGATGGCGAATCCTGCCACCCACTGGCGAATGGTGGTCCTGAAAGGTCGGACTAGGAGGGCATGGAGGCTGCTGCAGAGGGGGCGCTGGTGGACTGGCATGCCCGCTGGCCCCCAGACCCACGACAGTGGGTCCCACGTACCCAGCCACGCAGAGGCTGGACATCTTGCACAGGCCTTTGGCTCTGGGCGGAACATGGCGGGGGACCCCTTCCATAGCCACGAAAGGAGTAAACAGCAGACTGCACAGGGCGAGAGGTGGAAGAGAGGCCCAAGGACCTGGCGTTAGCCCTGGAGTCCTGAAAGCACTCAAGCACATTGTCTGCTTTGTCGCAAAACAAGCGACGGCCATCAAAGGGCATGTCCAAAAGCATAGCTTGTAAGAAAAACCAGCGATTGAATGACGTAACCAGTGAGAGAAAGCATGTAGGAAGCACAACAACTAATTAAAAAGTACAAAATTGAATTTATTCATGAATGTACATAATCATAATAAAAACATGTTAATTCCAGAACATAAACATCAGATATTCAAGAAAACAGTTGATTTAAAGCAAAATTAAAAAGTTTTATCTCTAACACAATTGACCAAAATTCATAAAAAGTGGCGAACAGGAATAGTCATCGACGCGCGTTTCGGCGTTATTTACAAAACGCCTTCTTCAGGAGCCACATTAAAATCAGGACGCTTGATGTATTCTTGATATTCAATGAAGAGAGCACTCTAAGATACCTCCGGACTTACAACCTTGTCAATCAATCTACGGGGTCCTAGTGCAAAACATGAAACAATGTTGAATAGTATGCCTAGGACAACGAAGAAGCATCTGTCAATCTTCGGTTCGAGTGTACACCTACGGATAAGTGCTGATAAAATAGGAGAAGGGCGCCGAGTGCAGGAAATTCAATGACGTCCCTTTGCTTCGAACGAGTGTTTGCCCACGGCTAAATGCTGATAAAATAGGAGAAGGGCGCCGAATGCAGGAAATTCAATGACGTCCCTTGGCTTCGAACAATTGCGAACCCTGGGCAATGGATGTTACGGAAAACGGGAGCCGCAAACAGATTCTGCGCTGGCCTCCCAAGGCAAATCTTCAGTACGAAAATGCCTCTTGGAAGACGGTAACATCAACCTGCGGGCGCCTCCTACGGTATGTGTGTTGGCGTCCCGCAGCCGTTGGGAAAGGTGATTTCTTGAATATCTGATGTTTATGTTCTGGAATTAACATGTTTTTATTATGATTATGTACATTCATGAATAAATTCAATTTTGTACTTTTTAATTAGTTGTTGTGCTTCCTACATGCTTTCTCTCACTGGTTACGTCATTCAATCGCTGGTTTTTCTTACATTGTCTATTTTCCCTGTATAACATATTCAGTTGCCTAAACAGGGGGTCCTTGTTATTTACGTCAAAAGCATAGCTTGGACATCACTAAAAAGCCATTGAACTCAGCCAAGCGTATCGTCTCAGGGCTACTGAAGTTGATATTGTCCTGCCCAGCGAGTTGGTGGTGTCCAGCCCACATCGTATGGCCAAATTGGCTGCGTCTCTGCATGGGAGAGCACTGCCCAGACCTCCTCCGGGCACTGTGGCAGCACCTGTGTGACTGTGTCCCACACAGAATGGGAGTAACGGCCCAAGAGACATGCGGTGTTCACCAACCACAGTCCTAAGCTGGAGGAAGAAAACATTTTCTTCCCAAGATGGTCCAGCTTCAAGGAATCCCTATCAGGTGGAGCATTAGGGAATACGCCCTTGGGAGTCAAGGCTTGGACCACCAAGCTCTCGAGAATGGGGTGTTGGGAGAGGAAAATGGGGCAGTGGCATCTGGCAATCATCTTATCCAAAGGAGCCCCTGTGTTGGGCTTGGACCAAGTGCCCAAAAAGATGTCCATGAGGGCCTCATTGAACAGCAGCAGGGGCTCCGAAGAGGCTGCTGCCGGTTGAAGCACCTCGGTCAGGATGTTAGTCCTCACCACCACCGAAGGAAGCTTAAGGTTTAAGGTCTCAGCCGCCCTACGCAACACCACTGCGTATGATGCACCCACCTCGGTAGTCACGGAGAAAGCATGCCAAGGTCTGGAGAGGTGTCCAGACCACTCGCCTCACCCAACTCCTCTCTACAGTCCAGCTCTTGTAACTGGTCTGCCAGAGGATCCATAGACCCCTCCCAGTCCTCCTCACCCTCCTCTGGTAGTCACTCAGAGTGATAGGGAACACCAGGGGAGAACAGGGGTACAAAAGACGGTCATCGCCAGTCTGGCTCTGTGTCCACATCGAGGGGGAGGCTGGAGTCAACGTTGGTTGGGGACACAACTGGTGTAGGAGAGGCAGAGGTGTCTCCAATGGATTCGGTGCCAAAAAGGTGTCGTTAGGTCGACCGGCGCCTTTCTAGATTCAGGCCTGGATCCATGGGGGCCCTGTGGCACCAAAGCCGCTGGCATCGAAGGCCTAGAACCCCCAACCAAGTCTGCGTGGCCCTAAGGCGTGCCGGTGGAGTCAGGCTGCCCAAAGATGGACTGGAGTGCTTCTTAAAAGCTACAAAGTTGGACTGGGATTGTTGTACTTTGACTTACCTGAAGACATCGACGAGGAGTCGTGGTGATGGCTCTGTGACCGGTCCCGGGACCTCGAGCTGCACAGAGCCGACTGCTGGGCCTCCAGAAGCTTTCGGGACCGCTCCTGCAAAGACTTCGGGCCATGGCCCGTCAGTCTGAGCACTATTTTAGGTCGTGCCGTGCTCTAGGCACCATAGGCACACAAGATCGGGGTCCGTCACCGACATTAACTTGTGGCAGGAGCCACAAGGCTTGAAGCTGGTCTGCCGAGATGACTCAAAAAGATGTCGACAAAAAGTCGGAAAAAGAGAGTAAAAAAGTGACTCGAGGTACCCCTCTCTCCGGATCTGCGCTGGCTGGCAGGGAAAAAGAACGAACTGATGTCAGCATGCAAGGGTGGTGTCTAAGTAGATACTGTGAAGTCATTCCGGCAACCACTCCACCCACCGACGAGCAGGGGTACTGCTGGAGAAAAACTTCCCCGGATCCAGTCTGATGCCTGGGGGTAATACTAAGGTGAGGAATCCATAACTAGTAGTCTCTTTCAGATATCAATCGTACAATAAATTGCAATGCAGAGGAGCTTGAACCATTTTCACAAGGGCCAATTAGACATCACACCTCAAAGTGTTCCAAAGTTAAGAATGTCAGTTGTTTTGTCACCACAGCACCTGCTTCCCCAAAATCCATTTCCACCATTTGACTTCTGGGTCTGCGGCACCCATGTAAGAATCTATGGCACAACTTGCAGAAGGCTGCCATTCCAAGATGTCTGCCGTTTGGTTACCTTTGTTTTACGCATTCCTACTGAGGCCAATGGTTACACAAAATGAGTACCCAGTGAGGAACGCTCGGAAGTTGGAGAACTGGTCTTCAGTCAAGTCAGTTACAGGGTCGCTGGAGATGTTGCTGATGCAAATGAACTCTGCTTGTTAACAGATCACTGAAGCCTTCCCTGATCAGGTGCCTAGTGTTTGTTAGGGAAGGTTTGAGGTTAAATCAACTCGCCTGTGGCAATCTTTCAGATCCATAGTAATGCATTTAGGAGGAACTCTCATATGGGTAACTATAGATTTGGACACTATATTAAGCCTAATGAGAGCAGTTATAACTTTTACCTTGTTTCCTGCATATATGTACATTTATCAAAATGGCGTCGGGAGCGGAAATTACATCATGCATCTTTTGACTACAGATGACATCACATGGTTGACCCCTTGTTCCACCCATAGCCATTCCAAAGCCTCCAGTTTACTGCTGAGGGTCTGGGGTGTCAGAGTGGGTACCACAGAGTAAGAGCGAGCCGGATGACTTTCTGCTCCTTTCTGTTCCTGTTCGTTCTTTGTTGACCCTGAGACCAAAGCACCAATAGTATTGGTCCAATACAGTGCTAGTGGTACCACATGGCAAGCAAGGGCACCTGCCGTCACCCTTGGCCGGTAAGCAGTCAAAATATCAAAAATTAAATATCGACCTACACTAATATCGAGTTGATAATATCGAAGGGATAGAATATAGATGTTAAGAATATCGATGGACAGAATATCGACCCTAAGGTAAGTAATATCGATTTTTTTATATCCATGTAAGTAATTTCGAAGTTAGTAATATCGATATCAAATATATCGATGTTACTAATATTGATATTTATTTTATTGTTATGTATTTTAATATGTATTTAATATGTATGTGGTATATGTTTTTTGGTAAGTATTTTACTGGTTTTAAAATATATGTATACAATTTGTATATGTTAATAATGTTTTTTAAGTCTATTTTGTGTTTTAGTACCGTAGCGGGTTGGGGGTTTATAGGGAACTAGGAGTTGGAAGTAATTTAAATATACTAAATTAATTATTAATGTTTTAGGAATTATAAATTAATTTTAATTAATTTGTGTGTTTAAGTTCTGTAGCAGGTTGGGGGTTTATAGGGGAATAGGGTGGGAAGTAATTTAATTATAGTATATTAATTAATAATTTTTAGGAATTATTAAATATATATATTTTTTTATTGCGTTTTTGTTCTGTAGTCAGTTGTGGGTTTATAGGGGAATAGGGTGGGAAGTAATTTAATTGTAATTAAGTAATAATTTATTTCCATTTATTGGTATTGATAATTATATTATTGTTAATTAATTATTAATTGGTAATTATTTTTTATTAATTGGTAATTAATTTTTATTATTTTAATAATTGATGATTATGTTACGTGTATTATTTTGTTATTGAAGTGTGTTGTGCGTTTATAGAGTAATAGAGTTGGAAGTAATTGAAATCTATTTAAATTATTACATTTATTGCTGGGTATTGATAATTAATTTATTGGACATTAATTATTAATTGGTAATTATTTTAAATTATAATTTTTTGGTTATGAAAAATTAATGTATTGTTGATTGATCAATAATTGGTAATTAAAATATTAAATATCATTTATTGATATTTGTATTAACATATTAATAAGTAATTTGTAATTTGTAATTAATGTTTAATATTAATTATTTTGGGGTACAAAAAAGTATTTAATTGGTCGATATTTTTAATTGGTAATTACTTGTTCATAATTGATATGTTTTTTGTTATGAAAAATAATTTCTTGTTCAATATTTATTATTTGGTCATTAATATGTAGTAATTATTATGTATTTGTATTTATTATTAATGTATTGTTAATTAATTATTCATTAGTAATTATGTTTTTAATAATTATTTATTGGGATTTGTAAATAATTTAGAGTTATTTAATAATTAAATCATTATTTATTTAAAAAATATATTTTATTTATAAGTATGTTATTTTTAACTTCTACGTTATCCAACACTTTCCCTGCTATTGCACTCTCAGGAGTTAGAATAGTAATTTTTACCCCTATGCTATCCAACATTTTCCCTACTGTTGCACTCTCTGGAGTTGGAATAATAATGTTGACCCTTACGCTATCCAACACTTTCCCTACTGTTTCACTCTCTGGAGTTGGAATAGTAATTTTTACCCCTACGCTATCCAACACTTTCCCTACTGTTTAAACTCTGGAGTGGGAATAGTAATTTTTACCCCTACGCTATCCAACACTTTCCCTACTGTTGCACTCTCTAGAGTGGTAATAGTATTTTTTACCCCTACGCTATCCAACACTTTCTCTACTCTTGCACTCTCTGGAGTTGGAATAGTAATTTTTACCCCTACGCTATCCAACACTTTCTCTACTGTTGCACTGTCTGGAGTTGGAATAGTAATTTTTACCCCTACGGTATCCAACACTTTCCCTACTGTTGCACTCTCTGGAGTGGGAATAGTGATTTTTACCCCTACACTATCCAACACTTTCCCTACTGTTGCACTCTCTAGAGTTGAAATAGTAATTTTTACCCCTACACTATCCAACACTTTCCCTGCTGTTGCACTCTTTGGAGTTGGAATAGTAATTTTTACCCCAACGCTATCCAACACTTTCCCTACTGTTGCACTCTCTGGAGTGGGAATAGTCATTTTTACCTCTACTCTCTCCAACACTTTCCCTACTGTTGCACTCTTTGGTGTGGGAATAGTAATTTTTACCCTTATGCTATCCAACACTTTCCTTACTGTTGCACTCCCTGGAGTGGGAATAGTAATTTATACCCCTACGCTATCCAACACTTTCCCTACTGTTGCACTCCCTGGAGTGGGAATAGTAATTTTAAGCCCTACGCTATCCAACATTTTCCTTACTGTTGTTTTTTCTGGAGTTGGAATAGTAGTTTTATTCCCTTCGTTATTTAATATTTTTTGTATTATTTTAGCTAATGTAGTATATAATTTTTTATTTGTTATACATAATTATTTAATTTGTTTTTAAGTTATTGTTTTATGTTTATAGATGTATTTGTAATTTATATTTTTTTATACTTTATACATTATTAAAATAATTATTAAAACTGATTATTAAGTAAGTATATATATTATATATTATGTGTGTATGTTCAATTGATGTTTTATTACATTATATATATATTACTTATTAATCTTAAACATTATAAAATATTTTACCTGTTTATTTTATTTATAAGTATTATTTCGTTTATTTTACATATTTTTTTAACAAAAATAACACAATATTTTTAATAACGATATTTTTGACATCGATATTTTTTTTCCGATATTTTTGTACTTACCATGTTGTAGATAGGATGTCGATATTCTTGACATCGGTATTCTTGCTCCGATATTTTTGTAGGTCGATTTTTTGACCTTCGGTATTTTGTCAGTGGTCCCCTTGACCACGCTTAATTGAGATCTTGCGCAAAGGACTTCTGCGCCTAGAAGCATTGAGTTTTTGAAATGTGTAAAATATAAGAAAATAAAAATAAAGGTAGGAATGCGCCTAGCATTTTGTTGAATAGTCAATGATGATTTGTACACTAAGACATCAAGGTAGACGTTCTGTACCCTTTGTAGAAATCAAGACATTTCCTGACCATCTGGTGCCTATGAAAGGGCAGTAAAGCTGGGGCAGTCACAACAGTCTGGGGCAGTCACGTGTCAGTCTGGAGCAGTGGCAGACACTGTCCAGCAGCAGCACTGCTTCCATAAGGTAAAGTCATGAAGTAGACAGGGCACCCTCTAGTGGTGACAACACATCACAGCAAAATAACCTCAAGTGGTACTTTTTTAGGTCGAGCCTGGGCAGCGCATGCGCTGCTCTGCCGGCATGTTGTATTAGAGTATGGGCTTGAAGCTCCGCCCCCTCTCTCCGCCCACATTTTTCATTGGTTTGTGTCACTGTCCTTTGTAAATGCTGGCTTTTGATTCGTTAATAGGCTTGTTAGTCCCTCCTTAGTACTGCATTGTCTTCATTTGTAACCTCCGATGAGGACTAGTGCGTTTACATTCATTGCTGTACGGTACATTTTTATTTAATCTGTAAGCACTAGTTTCTTTAATGAGTTGCTCCTACTGTAGGCACGACATGCTTTCCTGCAGCGCCCAATGCGCGCTTTCACATACCGAGCAGCGCAGGACAATGGATGGGCTTCCTTCAAATGAAATAGGTCTCGCATTTACAAGAGTTTCAGCTATTGGCATTGTAAATGGCAATGCCTTTTATTTATGTTTTGGTTTTCAGAACATAAATAAAAGGCATTGTCATTTACAACGCCAATAGCTTAAACTCGCGTAAATGTGACACCTATTGCATTGCAAACGCTTGTCTATGTCTAGCGAGCACTGCAAGGGTGATGAAAACCTGGCACGCGCTGTGCACACCGCGCTCGACTCCCCAACCCTGCAATCGGTTGGCATGCTGAACTTTTTTGAAAGAAAACAGAACTGGTGCTTTAAACCCACCCCTCCCTCGAGGGGCCCGGAAAAGAAGGGGGAATCCAGCCATTTAAACACTCAGGAGATCCCTTTCACGGCGACAGGTCCTGAAACACGAACCGAGCACCTGTTAATTGCTTAATGATCTCTGTGCGCGGGGGGCGGGGCGCCTCGAAGTGAGACACACCTCAAGGACACACACGACAGATGTTGGCGCTATACGGGGCAGGCATGGCTGGCCGGGCCTGTCTGCCCGATTACTCCTCAGTGGGGTGACTGGCGCGAGCCGGGCCCAGCGAGGCTCAGCTGAGCCCCTGTCTCGACTCATTAACAAGGCAGCGCGTTCGGAGCGCCTTGGCCGGGCGCCCTCCTCGCCTCCAGGCGCGTGATGGGGCCTCATTATAAAGCGCATGGGTAACTTTACACCGGCACCAGGGCGGCGCTGTGGACGAACAGGGACTCCGTTAACAGGGTGGGGTGCCAAGGCTTCCACGTGGGGTGCCAGGAGCCCTTTACACAGGCAGCGCCATCAGCGCCTTGAATGCCGGCGAGACCCCTTAAGGAGGTATTTGTGCACGAGACATAAGCCAAGCCCCCAGTGCAATCCAGGGTCAAACACAAGGTTATAGTTGAATTGCCACTGTTGGCCATACATGAACAGTTTATAAGTATAGCTTGCGAATGGTTTTAAAAACAGGGCGATTCCTTAAGCTTTTACGCATCAAAGTGTCCGTCGGTAGCGCGAAACAAGCCATTCATGCAACCAAAATCCATAGCTTGGTCGGATCAGCATTTGAGGCCTTTTGGAGCACAAAGAGGGCAACGTTTGCCAGTACTGTGGATTTACCGCCACCGTAAATCTGGAGTTAGGGGGGACAAAGGGGGTCCGAGAGGTGGAGCCACGCAGCATGGGTCTACACACTTTTAAGGTCACCCAGCCACATTAACTTATCAAATTAAAGTGATAAACAGTCAGAATGCAGTGCTGCCCATCATCATTAAAGGCTGGTCGAATGAACAATTTGAATACGTGGCCTAACGGCTAGAGCTGACAACTTTGGAGCTGGGAATCGAGGTTCCAGTCTCGGCGTCAGCTCAACATCCTGAGATTCTGGGCAAATTACAATCTCCCACTGCCTACCAAAAAACTCGGGGGCAGATTTACAATAACTGGCGCATCCCCGCGCCAGTTATTGTGCTTCACGGCAGACACCTCTTGCGCCACCATGAATGCGCCGCATTTACAATGCAGAGCACCATGGGTCAAGAATAGACAGATACATGACGCATCTGCTGCCGTAAAGGTGACGCATTGCTGGAGTCGCGTTGCAAGCGCGACGCAGCTCCAGCAAGGCTCGTGGTGCCCCTATGCCTAACATGCTGCGCCAATCCTTACGCCTACTTCAAGCAGGCGCAGGGTTTTGACGCAGCATGGTCTTAAAAGTGACTGAGTGAAATCTTGTAGATTTCACTCAGCCACTTTTAGGAGGCGTTCCTGTGCCCGAACGCCCCCCACCCCCCCTGCACCAGAATGCCCACATGTGGTGCAGGGCTTTACAACGTGACGCATCTCCCAGATGCACCACGTTGTAAATACCCCGCAGCATGGCTCTGGCTTTATGCCGCCGCTGCGTCACAAAAGTGACGCAACGGCAATACAAATGTGGCGAACGGGGCTTGTAAATCTGCCTCCAAATACGTTCTTGTGTAATGTAACTAGTGCTCTTCATGTAAAGCGCTCGAATACCTGCGGTCGAGTTTATGCTATGTAAAACTACAAAAAAAAACATCACAATTAGACATGGTACTTTGTAGGACCTGCAATTACAGGCATAGCCCAGATGGATTTTCAATTCAGGGGCTTTTAGCTCCCATCAGAACGTTTTGGGAAACTTAGGGGCATATTTACAAGCCCCTGTCGCCACCACAACATCACATTTCACGATGTTGTGATGGCGATAGGGGCTTAGCCTTATTTACAAGGCACGTTAAGTCACTTTAACGTGGCTTAACGCTGCCTTGTAAATAAGGCCCCATTTCACGCAATACTTAGCGTGAAAGGGGAGGGAAATGGGTGTTGCTGTGGACGTTCCACCGCAACACCCATTGATTTTGACGCTGCCCATATTTATACGGGTGTCGTAAATATGGGGCAGTGACAAAATTAAGACCAGGGAAAACCTGGGCTTACCCTGGCTCAACAAGGAGAAATGTTAAAATTTTCCTCGTTTTTGCTGTTTCCCTGTGTGCTGCGCTGTGCTGCACACATGGAAACAGCAAAACGCCATTGATTGTTTATGTGCACGAAGGTTTCCCTGAACATAAACAATCATTAAAAAAAGGACTTTTGCAACTTCCTGCACATAAACAATCTTCCCCTGCAACACAGACACCCTGGTGCCTGCATTAGCTTTATGGAGCTAAATTTAGCGCCAGCCATGGGGGAAATGCATGGCTGCACCATATTGTTGTAAATATGATGCAGCCCTACGTTTCAGAAGTGGCGAAGTGCGGTTTTAAGTCAAGGAGGCTAACGTCATGCTCAGCCACTTCTATTGTAAATATGCTTCAACGTTACATTTGGTGCATTTTTAGGAACATAGGATTAGTGACATATTCCACAGTTTTGTATGTTTTACACCCCCGTTGTAGAGGTGTACTTGGGGGTTCTCTCACAAGACCATTGTTGGGAATCTGTAAATGGTGGAGCTAAAAACACATGTTTAAATCCTGCCAGGTTTTGACCAAGGATACATTGTGTCATTGGTCAGAACTGTGTTGGATTTAATTTCCATTTTGTGGGGTCGTGGCTGGGGGTTCACCCTCAAAACAACTTTGGAAATCTGGAAGCCAAAGGTGCAGTTATGATCACTGGGGGTTCGGTGTTTCCTCCCAAAGGAAGTTTACCAAATGAAGCTGCAGATAGTGAATTTCTAGACACACGCGGTCAATGGGATGAATCACAATTTGTTATGAGATAAATATAATTTACGGGGGTGGGGGTACGAAGAATCAGATCGGATCACTCCACGTTACAATTTTCCTATGCAGGATTTATCATTCCTGACACTTCTTTGGTTTGTTCCAGCAAACACACTGGACCTTAAAGTACAAATGTGGCATATTATCAATGGGGTTTATCTCCGCTTTTTTGGCTTTAAAATTATCTCCCTATTACCTAGCTGTCGCTAAAACCAGTTAGCGACAGCTAGTAGGAGATAGCGACCATCTTGGGCCCCACTTTGCATGTCAGTGATATTTATCACTAATGACATGCAAAGTGGGCGTGCCAAGTTGTTAGCGACTGGAAACAGTCGCTAACATCGCTATCTCCTATTACCAACTTTTGGAGATATTCGCGCTAACGACTTGTGTTGTAAAATATGCGCTGTGATGTACCGCGATCATTTTGATCGCGTTGTAACATCATACAACCCATGTATACAGAGCCTTTTGGTCAGCCCTCTTCATTCGTTTTGTCTCGCTCCTGGGCACCAAAGCATCAGCCGCGGTCCGTGCAGGTAACAGCGGTGGTGCCGCATTGGGGGGATTTCGAGGGACGATGCAGAAGGAAAATGAAATAAACAATTAATTTTCCCTCATCATCGTCCCTTGAAATCCCCCCAACGCAACCCCACCACTGTTACCAGCACAGACCGCAGCTGCAAAGCATGTAGCATGGGGTTCCGGGTCCAACATTAGCTCCCCTGCACTGAGTGAAGGTATTTTGGAAGATGTGTGCACACCCGTCTTCAATGACAGAGCTTCTCCTGTATTTTTGCATTATTGTAATTTTTCTGCATACTGCATTTGCGTGCAGGAATACATAAAATAAAGATAAACATGGTAGGATTGGCAATCCAGACCTCTTGACTTTGCCAAAGCTTTTTTAACACTTCTATTGACGTTAAACGAAAGCGAGAGTGCCAGTGACTTGATTTGCACTTCTACCTTATTGTTAAGGATGTACAAGAAATACTGGTGAGTTCTGACAATTTGACCCTATTTCCTTTGAACAGAGTAAGTCTATGATGATGGACCCAACATGGCGTCAACCGCATTTGACCGACATTATTCTTGATGCCAGGTGCTTGGCCATAAAGACTGGATGAAACATTTTGATATTGATGGTACAAACCATTCCTTACAACCCTTTCATGTGTTGCTTTCAGATGTGGGCGGGTGATGTCAAAGTTCCAAGCTGCAAACAAGAGGTGTGAAGGACAATGGTTTCAACTAAATAATTTCTCTTCTTGGCGGTAAATGTTCTCAACAGATTGCATCGGCTCTTGTGGACTGCCCCCCTATGAGGAAAGGGGAGCCTGGGGTGCAGGCTGGATGGAATGAAGGGGTTTCCTACCGCTGGTCAGTGCCTGTCCCTGGACGTCCTGGCAAAGCTAGCTAGCCGAACCCCAGAGCACTATGGGGCAGATTTACAAGCCCTTTGCGTCAGTTTTGCGCCGTCATTGTGTCACTTTTGTGATGCAGCGGCGACGTAAAAGTTGCGGCCTATTTACAACATGATGCATCTAGGGATATGCGTCACGTTGTAAAGCCCTGCGTGACAATATACATGCGTCAGGTATAATGTATGCATGGTGGGCGTTCCCACGCAGGAAAGCATTGTAAAACTGATGCAGTGAAATCTACAAGATTTCACAGCGTGACTTTTTGGACGCTACTGCGTCAAAACCTTACGCCTGCTTGAAGTTGGCGTAAGGAGTGACACAGTGTATTGGTAATAGGCCACAACACGCATTGCTGGAGTTGTGTCGTTTTTCCGTCAACAGATGCGTCAGAATTTCTGACGCATTTTTCAATCCTTGCACATATACTCCTGTGACTCATGGTTTTGGGCAAATATCTTTTGTTAAAAGAAATCAACATGTAAAAGTCCCATGGCATAAACCATATATGCAGATGTTCAGAGTGCAATCATAACTCACTCGAGGCTTGGCATCTCATGGGTCATGACACCCCGCACCCCGCACCCCCACACCAAACTCAACAATGGTAATAAAAAGCATATTACACTCCACCCTTCTCCATAAATATCCTATTTATTGAATGATAATATTACCGTTGAGGCCCCTTTCGAGTCATGAGGCTAGGCAGGTGGTACAGCCGCTCCCCCACCCCCCTCCTTGCGGTTCACGCTGAAATGAATCATCGTTTGGTTTTAGCATTGAATGGGCAGTGCTTAATTGAAGCCGGGGTTGACAATGGGGCCCACTGGAACTTATTTTTTGGGTCCAGCTCTTATTTTTCTACATCAGACATTTACAGAGAGCAAGAGATGGAAAAATTCAAAAAGCAGAAGGACAGAGAGAGAGAAAGAAGGAAAAAGTGATGGAGTAAAGACAGCAGGAACATGCAGGAGGGAGATAAAGGCGGCAGAGAGTGTCTGGTAGAGGATTAAAGAGGCCTGAGGTGGATTTAGGACTACGCAGCCTTGGGATTCCGTGTGTGGATATTTAATTGCACCGGTCACGTGTTTCCGAGCAGAACCTTGGGCACCGGCACTCTTTCATTTACAAATTAAGCACTGCTGGCAGCCTTGGTGAATGCTAGGGTACTACAAAACAAGTCAAAGTTGGAAGACAGACCTCTGCCTCCCTACTCTCTGCACGAGACAAGTGATGACCTTGTATTATAAGATGTACTACTCAGCCTCCAAAGGGCAGTAAACGACTTGTCGTAGTATCAAGATGTCAATAAAATTTACGCCAGAAAATCAAAAATGTTGGTCCTGAATCACAAAAAATAGAACTAAGCATCTTAAGTTTCTGCCACGTATTTGCGTAGATTTTCTTCATCTTTAGGCTTCGCCCAAATAGTAGATATGCAAGCGTACTCCTAAACCCCTACATTTACTCCTGCAGATGGTCCGCTTTGTGGATATACCGCAGGAGTGAGAAGCGTAAATATCATGCAAATCAGCATTTGCAGATTTATCATTTTTCCGGCGCACCAATGACCTGGGTCCAGTTGCCCTATAGTAAAATCACTGGCACCCATTTTAGAGAATTTTCAATTGTATTCCCAGATTTTAAAGAGCAGCTTGCAAACACATGGGGCTCGATTCACAGAACTAACTTAAGACTAAATCATAAACCTACTATTTTTGGTATTCACAGAAGTTAGGATTTTGTCTTAAGTTTGTCTTAAGACAGACTTAAGACAGACGTAAGACAGACTTAAGTTAGGATTTTGTCTTAAGTCTGTCTTAAGTCTGTCTTAAGACAAACTTAAGACAAAATCCTAACTTCTGTGAATACCAAAAGTAGTAAGTTTAGGATTTAGTCTTAAGTTAGTTCTGTGAATCGGGCCCATGGCTTTTGCCCAGCTATTACTAAAAAAGTCCCACGTCCCAGTAATTTTAAGATAAAAACTGAAGGTCACCAAAATATTGAACATAACCCGGATATTTAACCTGACCACCGACCACGTGATCTCCTTCTGGCCTTCAGCTGGTTATGGCGAAAAAGTAACTGCAAAGGGTGACTTCAGAATCGAGGCAAAGCTTGGGGGACCTGTCAGGAGGGGGCTCCTGCTACTGAAGCCAGTCTGGTCACTTGCCATCCCACGTCCCCCAGTCCTGGGGAGCAAGGGCACAGTGCCGAGAGGAAGCAGTGCTCACACCTTGTCTTTGAGGAGGCGTGGTGGGTGCACACTGGTGGTTTTTCGAGTTTCGCTGCCCATGCCTGGCGCCGCGCAGTCAACCAACCAATGGGAATTACCATGGACCTGGCCAAGGATGGATGGATGCTGTTGGCATGGAAACCAGCCTTCATGTGTCACACCTGAGATCCCATCAGGGTGTTGTCGACACGGGGAGTGACGCTGAAGAGTATCACTAGAGTAGCTCTAGACACCTGAGCGGCTGGTGGAGGCGAGCCCTGCTCCCTGGAAACACCCCAGGGCCCACCACAACCCTGCATCAGGTTAATTTGTGAGATCAGATATCACTGAAACATGAGGTTCTGAGTGAGGTCATGGAAAGCCCCTCGCGCTTCAACAACTAGGGACTTCTCCAACACCACCAGTTATCTTCATAGAAGACGCTGACAGTCTGGGGAGATTTGCACCCCCTGCCGTGACCTTGCCTGTGGTGGTTCTGTTTGAGGTCCTCCAGGCCTGAATAGCACTTAGAGGCATATTCTGCAGAACAGAGCACTTTCATTTAAAGTGTAGTGCATCCCACACACTGCCCAACACTCCACCACACCAACTACATCAATCATTTTACAAGTACAACACATCACACTTGCCCAGAAACTCGTGATATCCGGAGGAGCCAGAAACTCCTGGTCTGCCAGAGACCTTCTGCTCCAACCAGCTTGTTTCCGGAAAAAGAAAACCTACAATCGGACCTTCTCTGGGGCCGCTCCAAGAATATGGAACCCTCTCCTGCCCACCATCAGAAGACTGTCATCTTTTGCAATCTTCAAAAAGGAGACTAAAATGTTCCTTATGGGAAAATTCCTTGCCTAACGATCTCCTCTACGACCTTGTACCACCCGCCATGACGGCTTTATCCTGACTTTTCCGGATGATACCTCCCGGCCCTCTGGGCTTCCCACCTGGGAGCTGAGACTACCTACTCTCTTGTATAATTACTCTACCTGTTTTTATCCCAATATTTATCCGGAACTTGAGTGTGCCTGTTTATCCTCCATAATGTACATAACCCTGTGTGTATGTGTATCCCTTTGATATCCTCCCCTCCTATGCCCTTTGTATACCATCCCCTCAATCCTGTAAAGCGCTCTGATACCCTCAAGGGTCTGGTTCGTGCTCTATAAAACCTTAAAATAAATAAATAATAATAAATAATACTAGGCCACTTAGCACCATGCCACACAATCAAACATAACCCATACCAGATAATACTGCCATCCAAGCAACACCACATCATTCAATACCCCATCACATTACACACCACTGAACCACACAACACTACACCAAACCCCATCGCAGCATACAATACCATGCCACATCTCACCATCCAATCAAGACCATTCAACCCCACATCACTCTGTACAACTCTACATCACATCACACAATACTTTTCCTGATGATACAAGTGCACAACACCTCTTCCAACACTAGGGGGCTTATTCACAAGCCCCTTGCGCCGCCGGTGCGTCACTTTTAATCTGGGAAAAAGTGACGTACCAACGGCGCAAGGGGTGAATGAGCCCCTAAGTCACCCTGCACCACAATACTTCACACCACATTACATTTCACAATTCACCATACAACCCTACACTTCCCAATACCTCACCATTTCACATCATCTTACGTCACTATACATTTAGCCAACAACCTTAAACTCTACCACATTACATCATTCAGCACAACCTCACACTGTACTTTTCATCAGTCTGCACCACACTGGACCACAGCATCCAACACCACCACAGCGCTGAACACCAGTCCTTGCTACACTGCACATACAACAGCAACCCGCCCTATCACACTAGTCTTGTATACATTTGCCTCCCACACCACTCAGCAACACATTAACATGTACCCCCTACATACTACCACATCACAATACTCACCACTTCACCACACCACAGCAGGCCACACAATCTAACATTCCATGAGAAGGTCCCCCCAGAGCTGGGGTCTCTGTCGAGGGGGTCATACCCCTTCTTTACCTAAAAATGCGGGTGACGTCATGTGTTTAAGAAGGTGGTCCTACTAATGTGAATAGAAGAGGACAGCTTTTTTGGGAGGGGGAAGTAGGTTGAACAAGCATTTACAATGCAATGGTTTCGCCTTTGGAAAAGTTAGACCTATTGGCATTGTAAATGACAAAATTTGTATTTATGTGTTGGTTTTGAAAACAGATAAATAAATGGCATTGTCATTTACATTGCCAATAGCTTAATCTCTCGCAAATGTGAGAACTATTGTACCCTAAGGACGAGCTCAGCAGACAGCAATTACTACTACCCACACACACACCCAGAGCCACACACACCCAGAGCCAGCCACACACGCCCAGAGCCAGCCACACACACCCAGAGCCAGCCACACACACCCAGAGCCACACACACACACCCAGAGCCAGCCACACCCAGAGCCACACACACACCCAGAGCCCCCCCACACACACAACCAGAGCAGTCACATACACACACACACTGGAGCAGTCACATGCACACACACCCTGGAGCAGTCACACACACACACACCCTGGAGCAGTCACACACACACACACACACACTCTGGCGCAGTCACATGCACGCACACACTGGAGCAGTCACACACGCACACACTCGGGATCCCTCATGTGTAGACAGCGGGTGAGATCGTTGGTGTTTTCAAATATAGAAGAACAGGCAAAATGGAAGACTTTACTAAATGTGAATCTTTCCTAGTACTGATAAGATCCTTGAAATGTGTTTCCCTTCACTTATAATTTCCTGCTCACTTCTTTTGCGATACATAATATCCTCAAACAACGGAGCCTTCAAGGAAGCCTTAATTAATTTCATTCCCAGAACCAACAATAAGCAACATCTGTCTCTGTCTTAGACAACGAACATTTGGTATGACCATACTGACGTGGCAAGAACATTTCTATGTGGCTTGACCCACACGTAATCTTTGGCATGCTGGGATTAATCACAACAAGAAGAAACATGAACTTAATCTAGTGTGACCATCACATCTTCTCTTTACATAACAACTTTGCAACTTGAAAAGCCCCAGCAGAAGTGACACAAAACTATGTCACCTACAGGCACCTTAAGAAATTAAACCTTTCAGCCCTTGAACATATCTCACTGAGTAGGACCCGTTCATGCAGGGCTGTGTCCTCTGACCTACAAACACGAGTGGCACGTGAGCACGTGGGCAAGAGTTTGCAGAGCGGCGCGCCCGCGTGAGCAGCCATTGGGGTCTAATTCTGTCAGTGGCATTCCCGGAAGGAGCGAAACATCAGCATGCGGTACCGAGAGGCTAAAAATAAACATTACAAAGTAAAGCGAGCAGACAGCTTTACCCAAAGCATTAGCTCGCCGGCCCCTCTGGTTATTTATGGTGCAACTGTGTCACCACCACAGAAGAACACATGGCAGGCCCGAAAGACAGCTCAGGAGATTCATGGCCGGCTGCAGAAAAGTGTGCGAAACTCGCATGTCGAGAGGTTTGAACTGCTGCAACAGACCCTCAGTCGGCCAGCACCTGAAGTGAATTAAACGAACCTCCGTGAAATATGCGGTTAGTTTTAAAGACGCCATCATTGATACCCCATGACTAGTTATAGAAAGTGGGCTGCACTCAAGCACGTTACGAGTAATGGGACGCTCCAGCGAGACGTGTTCGATTCAAGTGGCTGAACCCTGAATAAAAGGCGCACATCTATAATACAACTGCAAGGGGCTCCATAAACCCCCCAGACCCCAACAGCAGGACATGAGATAGCCCAGCCTGGCATTAAAAAAGCATAGTATGTCGGAGCATGACCTAACACTACAACATGAAACATAGAGCACGGTATTATAGCACAGCATAGTGTAAATGTGCAGGAATGTATTAGCATAGCAGAGTTTAATAACATGTCATAAAAGGATAACTGGACACAGTATAACACAGTAGATAGAGCCCAAACACACATGGAGCACATTGCAGAAAAACAGCAGAGTATCAATCCAAGAGCACCCTTTGGGAGGCACACGGATAAATGAAATGATAAAGAAGCAAAATAAAAAAGGTACAACCTAGCGGGAGGCACATGGACAGCGGGAGGCACACGGACAGCGGGAGGGGGACGGGCAGGCACACGGACAGCGGGAGGGGGGCGGGAACGGGAACGGGGACACGAACGATAAATGAAATGATAAAGAAGCAAAATAAAAAAGGTACAGCCTAGCGGGAGGCACACGGACAGCGGGAGGGGGGCGGGCAGGCACACGGACAGCGGGCGGGAACGGGGACACGAACAGCGGGGGGCAGGAACGGGAAGACGGACAGCGGGAGGGGGGTGCGGGAACACACGGAAAGCATTCACCTGGACCTGGACTTCCTCCGGCAGCGGTCGGCCGCGGAATGACGAAAAGAAACCTCGACGAACAGAAAAATAAACCCCGCCCACCGCCGCACTGACGTCCTAAAAGGGGCCGGATGAGAAAAACATCCCAGGAACGCCCACTAGTCGCCTCGGTGAATGACGGACGCCTCTGTCTTCCAATGGCTAGCCTCCATTTATGGAGCTAGCCAATGGAAGACAGAGGCGGGACTAAGCCCAAACTGTAGGAACATAAGATTTCTCCGGGGCGGAGCTACGTGCGCCGGCCCCAGGCGAAACCTAAAAAGGGGGTGGTGACCCTTTGTAACGTCTATGGAGGTATTTTTTGTTCTGCTTCTTAAGCGGGTGAAGAGTGGTAAAAAGAGGGTAAACTCCTTCAAACGCGGGAGATATGACAAGTATGCTTTGGGCCAGGGACATGCCATGTGTAAGGACGTCGACGGGAACGGGTTCCCGCTGCCCCAGATGGCAGCAAAGTATTTTTTTTTTACTTTGCAAGTTCTGCACTTCACATGGTGCAAAGTTTCAAAATAATTTACAAAGTAGAGGTCTCCTGACTGTAGCTTTGCTCACCACTACTAACCTGTAAAATATTCAGAGTTCAAAAACCAACTATTTTTTGAAATCTTAACCACTTCCTGCTGGTGTTTGCTTTAACAAACCTCACCAGTGCAAGTTTGAAGAGCGTTCTGGTACCCACTGGAAACCACAATGAAAACAATGAACTCTCAAATAGAATCAACAATTTAGTGTTGTGTGAACATGTATGCCTAGCCCATGAAAGTATAAACAATCATCCCCATGGCACTCCGACTCATACAGCTCGTAGAAGGCAAGACGAGCGCTATGTTTCTCTTCAATCTCAACCTATTTCATTTTTCACCTCAGACAAATTACCACAAAGTCTCACTGGAATTCATTCTACTTTAGTACATTGCATTTTTTTCGAGGCGATAATATTCAGACAGTATATTACATAGAGAGAAGCCTCACTAACCTTTATGTACAACTTTTCAAAGAAATGTAGTTCATATTTCTGAACATAGTATTTACAGCACCTCATACAGGTCTCAGTTCTGCCTTTCTTCTTGTTAAATTCACATATTTACCACATAATAAATCTAATTTGATAGTGTTCCCATGGCTCACTTAGTCTAAATCTACATGCAATTTTAAAAAGTACATCAGATTAATCTGTTTGTCTTCCTTATTCCTTATTTGATATGAAGACCTGGAACTGAGGCCCTCAATAGGACGCAGATGTTAACATCTAACACGTGTTCACATGTTTCGCAGGAAATGCCCTCCTTCTTCAGGGCTGAATCCATTTAGACTGGTACCCAAAAAACAGGATTCCTCAGTCTCATAAAAGATCCATGCGCACAGCTTTCTGTCCAAAAGTTTTTTCACATAGTAAAACAACTTTCATTGATGGTGTATGGAGAAAATCTATTAGTTGAAAACATTCCACATAATCAGGACCACTGGAATTATGCGATTGTGGTGCTGCTGCTTTTCTAGCATAATTATTGATCTGCCATTTGCCACATAATCCATCATCTGCTGTATGATCTGCAGATTTAAAAAAAAGTGTTTCTAACTCAAGCGGTTCAAAAGTTACTAAAATCGCAGTGACACGCGTTCCCGCCCAGTGGAGGCCATTTGCAAACGTTCATTGGTTAGTTTACTGCTGCTTATTACTATATTTGGGTGTTCCACTGATACTAAAGAGGTGTAACCTATGCCCAGACAGTGTTCATAAGTGTAAAAATAATTAAGTTATACTATCAGAAAATGTGCCGAATTACGCCACATATTTTGGCTTTTCTTGCCGCATAATTTAGTTAATCCTGTCGCATATTTTGGCCCTCTTCTGCAGCATAATTCTAGTGGCCCTGCCCACAATCCAATGGATCCAATCTGACAAATGTATAATAGTTTCAAGCAACTGGTTTTCATGATAGAAAGCCTTGCATGTATGCACTGGTAGGTTTTCTCAAAAGAAGTGTTCCCCGTCATCTGACCACAAAGATGTTTTATCATCACCTGATACTCCCACCTGACACTCTATGCCATGAGTAATTATTTCAGAAGACATCTCAGCTCCAGCTTCATCTACTCACAAAACACTCCTTCTCACCACATTCATGCGAAATTATGCGGCAATAGACCACAAAATTATACATCAGGGATGTCTAAATTATGCAGAAAGCAATGACAAATTATGTGGCGTCATGTGCCAGATTCTTAGGCACATTATCTCATTCGTTTGTCATTTTAACACATTTTGACTCGAAAAAAGATTCCACCACTGTGAAAAAAACTTTAAGAAAAAAAAAAGTCTACACCTTCATGGAAACCTATTGGCAATGTTATTCACCATCATATAGTGCTTTTGTCTTGCAGAAAAGCACAGAACAGCACTTTGTAGATACTGTTGCATCTAGTTCCCAGAGTACAATTTAAAAAAAAATAAAACATACTTTTCCCTCAGTAGATAACAAGCATAACTGACACATGCTTCTTTTATTTAGTGTTTGCCGGTTATGTTTTAGAAACATTCTTCAGTTTTGGTTTTCATCTATGTTGAGACCATGGTTATCCATAAACAGAAATGCCTTTTCTGTTAAGCAACAGCCCCGCAGACCAGCATTGTTCATTGCATGTGTGTAACATACATCTGCTGCCAAATGGGATTGTAAGGTTAAAGATTCAAGACATCAGACCTCAAGAAGAGAAGGAAAATGCTTGGGCTGTTACTTTACTCTGTGCGTCCATTTGAAAAAACTGTGGGGCATATCAGCAAGGGGCGGCGATGAATAACGTAAAGCGCGCTTAGCGCTTTGTTATTCATCGCCGTCTACCTCTGGAATTTATCGCCCTGGTAGCGCGTTATCAACAACACGTTTCCCCAAGGCGATAAAAATTCCAGAGATAGTGGGGGAAATCGCCGTTTTGCAGGGACCATCGCTGGTTTTCCACCGATGTTCCCTGCAAAAGGGCGATAACCTTCCTGATACGACCCTGTGGTCGTATCAGCATAACCCACCCCCTATGTTAGGGATGGATAAGTCAGGATTTTAGCAGACGTTAGATTTCTCCAAAAACTAACGTGTGCTTTAATGCTGGGGCAGCTTTGTAAATATCGTGATGTGCACATCAGCGATATTTGCAAGGCTGTACTGCCCAGTGAGGACCACTTTGCATCTCATTAGAGATGCAAAGGGAGGCGTCGGGAAAAAGGGTGCTAACATGTGATTATGCATGTTAGCACCCTCTTGTAAATAGGGCGATAGTTTTATCTCCTCTTGTTTGTCTTTTAAAATCAAAAAGCGGAGATAAAGCCCTTGTTAATATGCCCCTGTGGTTTTCAGAACATTATCTGTTACTGTAACAGGAATTTGCATGAATAATGAGGCTAAACAGCTTCATGCTAATTCAAGGATAATCAATCAATCAATCTAACAAATTTGTAGAGCGCGCTACTCACCCGTTAGGGTCTCAAGGCGCTGGGAGGAGGGGGAGCCGCTACTGCTTGAACAGCCAGGTCTTGAGTTGTTTCCTGAAAGAGAGATGGTCCTGTGTCAGCCGTAGGTGAGTGGGGAGGGAGTTCCATGTCTTGGCCGCCAGGTAGGAGAAGGATCTTCCTCCGGCGGTGGCTCTGCGAATTCGTGGGACGGTGGCGAGGACGAGGCTGGCGGATCGGAGCTGGCGGGTGGGTGTGTAGAATGTGAGACGGCTGTTGAGGTATTTGGGGCCCATGTCGTGGAGAGCCTTGTGTGCGTGGTTGAGGAGTCTGAACGTGATCCTCTTGCTGACGGGGAGCCAGTGCAGGTCTTTCAGACGAGCAGAGATGTGGCTGTGACGTGGTATGTCCAGGATGAGTCGTGCTGAGGCGTACTGTATGAGCTGGAGTCTTTTCTGGAGTTTGGCTGTGGTTCCAGCGTAGAGGGCGTTCCCGTAGTCCAGTCGGCTGGTGACGAGGGCCTGGGTGACCGTCTTCCTGGTTTCGGTGGGCATCCACCGGAAGATCTTTCGGAGCATGCGCAGGGTGTTGAAACAGGATGACGAGACGGCGTTGACTTCCTTGGTCATCGTGAGGGAGGAGTCCAGGATGAAGCCCAGGTTGCGTGCATGGTCCGTTGTCTTGGGGGCGGTGCCCAGGGCAGGGGGCCACCAGGAGTCATCTCAGGCAGAGGGGGATGGACCCAGGATGAGGACTTCCGTCTTGTCTGAGTTCAGTTTCAGACGGCTGAGCTTCATCCATTCCGCGACGTCTTTCATTCCTTCCTGGAGGCTGTCTCTGGCGGTGGCGGGGTCGTTGGTGAGGGAGAGGATCAGCTGGATGTTGTCAGCGTAGGAGATGATGTTAAGGTTGTGTTGGCGTGCGATGGCTGCTAGGGGGCTCATGTAGATGTTGAAGAGGGTGGGGCTGAGCGAGGATCCTTGAGGAACGCCGCAGATGACTTCGGTGGCCGCGGATCTGAAGGGGGGGAGGCGGACTCTCTGGGTTCTTCCGTCGAGGAACGAGATGATCCACTCCAAGGCCGTCCTTTGGATTCCGGTGTTGCTGAGGCGCTGTATCAGTGTGCGGTGGCATACGGTGTCGAAGGCTGCTGAGAGGTCCAGGAGGATGAGGGCAGCTGTTTCCCCGTTGTCGAGCAGGGACCTGATGTCGGTAGCTGCGATGAGGGCGGTCTCTGTGCTGTGGTTTGCTTGGAAACCGGACTGCGAGGGGTCGAGGGATCCGTTTGTCTCGAGGAAGGCGGAGAGTTTTTTGTTGACGGTCTTCTCGATGACTTTGGCAGGGAAAGGGAGGAGCGAGATGGGGCGGAAGTTCTTGAGATCCGTGGGGTCCGCGGTGGGTTTCCTCAGGAGGGCGCTGAGCTCAGCATGTTTCCAGCTCTCCGGGAAGGTGGCAGATGCGAAGGAGCTCAGTGCTTAATTTGGAAAATTATAAGTGCCGGGGCCCGAGTTATTAACACGTCACCTCATGCTGTAGGGATAGCTTCCCCTCTGCTGTTTTATTATTTTCTTAAGTATATTGAACACCTTTTCTTATTTATGAGCTCTGTTCCGAATGAGACAGCGCCACCATGTGGTGGACTGCCATAAGTAGGTGCCGGTGATTAGAAACAAGTGGCAGTGCTAAGCACCAGCAAACACCTGCACTAATTAAGCACTGAGAAGACGTATTCCGACACTGAATTGTATTTTGTCAGGATTTGTTTGATGCTTCAGACAGAAATCCCTTCCCATGTTCAACCATCGAGAACATAATGATTGTGAAATTATTTCACCTTATTACTGTCTGTTTATTATGTGGAAAACGCTGCAGCCTCACATTTGTACTTCTTGTGGCCTTGGATATGCACAGTATTTTGCACTGTATTCAGTTATTGATTTGAATTGTTGCTGTTGGTGATGTCGTTGGAGTTGTTTTCAGTAATCACACCTTTTATGTCATTTGTGATGTCAGTGACGTCACTTAGGATGTCAGGAGCAATGCGTGGTGTGGGAGCTAAGTTTGCCTTACTTCCTGAACTACCACATTTTCACAGCTTTTTCAGGTTTTGGTTCATAACTTTAACGTTATTTTAACTGACATATTTTTAATAAATTTGCAAGTTTGTTTACACATTTAGCATAGTTGTTGCTTGTAAGCTAGCTCTGTGTAATACATATTCTATGTGTATTTAACAGGCTATTTATGGTATACCTTATGAAGGCATAATTGAGTGTCTTTCTCTGAATGCACTTCATCAGACCTGCAGACTGTGAGTGTGTGTGGGAGGAACACATCCCTGCATCGCACAGTAGGTGGCTGTGAACACTGTGTACCACTAAGAAACTGCAATTCCAACCACTGTTGGCATCTCCAACCACACCAGAGCCCCCAGTGGCACATATTCCCACTTCCTACCAGTGCCAGCTGCTCACACTGCCACCAGTGCCAGCCTCTCACACTGCCACCAGCGCCAGCCTCTCACTCTGCCACCAGTGCCACCCTCTCACTCTGCCACCAGTGCCAGCCTCTCACTCTGCCACCAGTGCCACCCTCTCACTCTGCCACCAGTGCCAGCCTCTCACACTGCCACCAGTGCCACCCTCTCACTCTGCCACCAGTGCCAGCCTCTCACACTGCCACCAGTGCCAGCCTCTCACTCTGCCACCAGTGCCACCCTCTCACTCTGCCACCAGTGCCAGCCTCTCACACTGCCACCAGTGCCACCCTCTCACTCTGCCACCAGTGCCAGCCTCTCACACTGCTACCAGTGCCAACCTCTCACTCTGCCACCAGTGCCAGCCTCTCACACTGCCACCAGTGCCAGCCTCTCACACTGCCACCAGTGCCAGCCTCTCCCTCTGCCACCAGTGCCAGCCTCTCACACTGCCACCAGTGCCACCCTCTCACTCTGCCACCAGTGCCAGCCTATCACACTGCCACCAGTGCCAGCCTCTCACTCTGCCACCGGTGCCAGCCTCTCACTCTGCCACCAGTGCCACCCTCTCCCTCTGCCACCAGTGCCTGCCTCTCACACTGCAACCAGTGCCACCCTCTTACTCTGCCACCAGTGCCAGCCTCTCACACTTCCACCAGTGCCAGCCTCTCACTTTGCCACCAGTGCCACCCTCTCACTCTGCCACCAGTGCCAGCCTCTCACACTGCCACCAGTGCCAGCCTCTCACTCTGCCACCAGTGCCACCCTCTCACTCTGCCACCAGTGCCACCATCCCACACTGCTACCAGTGCCAGCCTCTCACTCTACCACCAGTGCCAGCCTCTCACTCTGCCACCAGTGCCAACCTCTCACTCTGCCACCAGTGCCAACCTCTCACTCTGCCACCAATGACATCCTTTCACTCTGCCACCAGTGCCAGCCTCTCACAATGCCACCAGTGCCAGCCTCTCACTCTGCCACCAGTGCCAACCTCTCACTCTGCCACCAGTGCCAACCTCTCACTCTGCCACCAATGACATCCTTTCACTCTGCCACCAGTGCCAGCCTCTCACTCTGCCACCAGTGCCAACCTCTCACTCTGCCACCAGTGCCAGCCTCTCACACTGCCACCAGTGCCACCCTCTCACTCTGCCACCAGTGCCAGCCTCTCACTCTGCCACCAGTGCCAGCCTCTCACTCTGCCACCAGTGCCACCCTCTCACTCTGCCACCAGTGCCAGCCTCTCACACTGCCACCAGTGCCACCCTCTCACTCTGCCACCAGTGCCAGCCTCTCACACTTCTACCAGTGCCAGCCTCTCACTCTGCCACCAGTGCCACCATCTCACTCTGCCACCAGTGCCAGCCTCTCACACTGCCACCAGTGCCAGCCTCTCACTCTGCCACCAGTGCCACCCTCTCACTCTGCCACCAGTGCCACCCTCCCACACTGCTACCAGTGCCAGCCTCTCACTCTGCCACCAGTGCCAGCCTCTCACGCTGCCACCAGTGCCAACCTCTCACTCTGCCACCAGTGCCAACCTCTCACTCTGCCACCAATGACATCCTTTCACTCTGCCACCAGTGCCAGCCTCTTACAATGCCACCAGTGCCAGCCTCTCACACTGCCACCAGTGCCAGTCTCTCACACTGCTACCAGAGCGTCTCTCACACTGCCACCAGTGCCAGCCTCTCACACTTCCCATCAGTGCCAACCTGTCGCACTGGCACACGTCATGGGCCCTCCCACTGTCCACCAGTGTCAGCTTCTCAAACTGTCACCAGTGTCAGCTTCAGCCTATGCCCACCCATCCCAGCTTCTCACACTGCCACCAGTGCCAGCCTCTCACACTACCACTATTGGCAGCTTCAGCCACTACCCACCAGTGCCAGCCTCTCACACTACCACTATTGGCAGCTTCAGCCACTACCCACCAGTACCAGCCTCTCACACTCCCACCACTGGCAGCCGCTCAGTCTGCCACCAGTGCCAGCTTCTCACACTGCCACCAGTATCAGCTACTCCCACTTCCCACCAGTGCCAGTCTCTCACACTGTACCCAGTGCCAGCTCCTCCCACTTCCCACTAGTGCGAGCATCTCACTTTGTCACCAGTCCCAGCCTCTCTCTCTGCCACCAGTGCCAGCTGCTCACTCTGCACCAGTGCCTGCCTCTCATGCTCCCACCATTGGCAGTCTCTCACTCTACCACCAGTGCCAGCCTCTCACACTGCTACCAGTGTCAGCCCCTCACACTTCCCACCAGTGCCAGCCTCTTATTCTGCCACCAGTGCCAGTCTCTCACACTCCCACCACTGGCAGCTTCTCACTCTGCCACCAGTGCGAGCCTCTCACTCTGCCACCAGTGCCAGCCTCTCACTCTGCCATCAGTGCCAGCCCCTCACACTGCTACCAGTGTCGGCTGCTCACTCTGCCCCAAGTACAAGCCTCTCACTCTGCCACCAGTGCCAGCCACTCACTCTGCCACCAGTGCCAGCCGCTCACTCTGCCACCAGTGCCAGCCTCCCACTCTGCCACCACTGCCAGCCCCTCACACTGCCACCAGTGCCAGCTCTCACTCTGCCACCAGTGCCACACTTTCACTCTACCACCATTGCCAGCCTCTCATTCTGCCACCAGTGCCAGCCTCTCACACTGCCCCCAGTGCCAGCCTCTCACACTGCCACCAGTGCCAGACTCTCACTCTGCCACCAGTGCCAGCCTCTCACACTCCCACCATTGACAGCCACTTACTCTGCCACCAGTGTCAGCCTCTCACACTGCCACCTGTGGCAACTGAGCTCCTCCGACTACCCACCAGTGCCAGCTTCAGTCACTACCCACTTGTACCAACCTCTCACTCTGCCACCAGTGACAGCCTCTTACACCACCAGTGCCAGCCCCTAACACTTCCCATGTTTGCTACACTCCTGCCCAGTGCCTGTTCCTGTACACTGATGCCACCTATACCACACTGTGCGCCAATGCCCAGCAGTGCCAGCTCCGTGCACTGCCCTCGTGTGTACGTCAGTCCCCCTCAGGTACTTGATGGAAAGGTTTAGACTACTTGGGCAGCAGTAATATTTGTTCACTGTCTCGCAGATTATCTTTTTTCACCTATGTTTTTACATGAAATCCCCTTAACTCGGTGCCCAGAATGCATTTGAAAAGGTACAGTCAAAGCGCTATAATTTAAGATGCCTACTTCATTCGATAAACTTCTCACTACGCAAAAGCTAAATCAATTATCTCCATGAAGTAGGGTTGATGAAGGAGTTGGAGCAAATAAGACAATTAGGTACGAGGCTGTGAAATTCTTTGGGGCCTCTTCGCAAAGGTAAGTTTACACATGTACAGTTACTCCTGTAAACCACTGCACCCAGGTGTAAATCTACACTGTTTTGCTACCCAGCATTTCCTAGTGTAGATTTACACCTAAGTGTAAACTTACATGTTTCCACCCACTAGTGGACTTTCCTTCAATAGGATTTATGAGTCTAAAATAACTACTAGTAACTTTTCACTCGTAGGTAGTGATTTCCACCACTGTAGTGGAGATCTCCCTATGAGGAAGTATAGGGAAAATATTAAAGCTTATTTTTAATTTTTAAAAAATGAAAATATATAACCCCTTCCGTGCTCCAGTCGGCCAACTCGCTGGTGCTGCCGTCGGTCAACGGCCGACGGAGCCCCGCCCACTCTTTAGAACGCCCGCACCGCGGCGGAAAAACCGCCGCGGTTAAGGCGTTAAATATAAAATATAAATGTAAACTAATTTAGGATATTTATTATAAATCTAGATATAATAAAATAAAATGTTGCAGCAGAATACCTCAATAAATAAACTGAGTATGAAATAGTTCATTAAAATACAATGATTTGATTTATAAAAAATATTTCTTAAAGAATACATTTTAAAACTCACACTTGCAGTAACATTTTTATTTTCATTTAATGTGGTACATTTTTAAAGGTTATGTGCATAATTAATGTAAATTATTTTTACCATTTGTGAAGGTTTAAATGATAAATGTAAAATTATATTAAATTAATTTATTTTTACATTTAAAATAATAAAATCATTAATTAATAATAGCATATATTATTTTAATAAATTAAATATATAGATGTATATTCCCCAAACAATTTTATAATTGTATTTATTTAACAATGGTTCCAATGGGTGTTATTTTAAGCCCCTGCCGCCATTATTTTCTATGGCAGTGTTTTTACAGTCCCTGTGACTGGCCTTGTGTGTTGCTTGACTTATTTCAAAACTCAGCTGGAGTGACACTTACAACAGTTTTGTGATCTTTAGGGTTGTAGTAACTTTAGAAATGTAGTTTGTAAATAGCATTGGGCTTAGGGGCCAGATGTAGGAGCCCTAATACCGGTCGGAAACGGCCGATTTCGTCCGTTTCCGACCGGTATTAGGGTTTTCAGATGTAGGGGGCTGAAAAATACAGAATCAGTATATTTACCGATTCGGTAAAATTACCGATTCGGTAAATTACCGAATCTGTAAATATACTGATTCTGTAATTACAAATGTAGGTGGCACAGTTTACACTGCCACAGGCCCTTAAGAGTCTGTATTTTACCACACAATCCTATTGTGTGGTAAAATACCGAATTCAGGAGTGCATGCACATCTGTGCATGCACACCTGTGCAATGTGACACACAGACATGCCCTTAGGGCATGTATGTGTGCCACATTGCACACAAGCCTGTACTCGGGGTGCTAGTGGGTGTCAAAGTGACACCCCACTGCACCCTTGCAGGATTCGGTATTTACCGATTCTGTAAATACAGAATCGGTATTTCCTATTGATTCCTATGGGCTTCAAAGCCCATAGGAATCAATGGGAAATAACGATTCTGTATTTACAGAATCGGTAAATACCGATTTTTACAGATTCGGTAATTCAGATTTTAAAATTACCTACATCTGCCCCCTTCCCATTTACAGACTCTTAAATACCAAATCGGTAAAATTCGGTATTTAAGAGTCTGTAAATGGGAATTACCTACATGTAGCCCTAAGTCTTTTGTGAGTGGGTGTTTGTGGTAGCCTGCAAATTCAGGCTGACCATATCAGAACGTGGGCCGGATATAGGAACCAGGTTAGGCTCGCTGAACAAAGTACCTTAACACTTTCGCCGTGGCGCGAATTCAGCTGCAGCGCGGGCGTGTCTAGGGAGTGGGCGTGGCACCCTTACTCATGACCGCTCCACGCCGTCATGACTCAGGTGCGGCGTGTGCTCTTGACGGCGTGGAGCCGTCATGACCCTGCCCACTCACTAATTCGCCCACACAGGCCGTAGGCGGAGCGGGGCGGATCATGGGCAGAGCGGAAGTTGCACGACGGCTCCACGCCGTCATGAGCACACGGCATCCGTGGCTCATGTCGGCGTGGAGCCGTCTTGAGCATGGAAAGGGTTAAGCCCTGGTTGCTGAATGTTGTGAGATCCCTCTTAGAGGATGTGTCACAACGGAAGTTCTGAAGAGCTGCGAGGCTGCGATGCGAGATCCTGCATCGTCATCGGGGCGGGTGTCGATGAGAGACTTGTGATGAGAAATCCTGAGTTGAAAATGCGTCACGCTCTAGCGGTTCCGCAGAAGCTCCGAGGCTGTGATGCGGAGTCCTGAGCTGTCATTCAGGATGTGTTGCGCAGGTGCGGTGCTGAAGAGGTTACGGGCTGCAATGGGACGTCCTGAGTCTAGGATGCGCCATGCAGCAGCAGTTCCGAGGAGATTACGGAATGCAATGTGAAGTACTGCGTATGGGATGCGTTGCACAGCGGCAGTTCTGAAGCGGAGCTGTGAGGAGATGTGTGGGTTCTTCCCACAGGACCACGGATGGGCTGGCAGAGCTCCTTCAGGCCCACTTCTAAGAGTGCAGGACTGGGGGGTGCTACTTGAAAGATACTAAAGCAGTGATCTTAGTGCCTCATTCTGAGTTTTGGCAAAGCGCTACAGGTGGTGAATCCTTTGTCATAGCACTGGGGTGGTGGAGGTAACATTCAGTGCTTCATTTGCAAAACAATAAATGTGGAAACCCAATGTTTTGCTCTTGGGCCTGAGGCAGGGGCTATTGAAGGCCTGGGGTGGCAAATACAAAGGCTGAGTAGTCTTGATTCCACCTCAGGCCTCTTTCATCCACCACAGACACTCCCTGCCCCTTTATCTCACTCTTGCAGGTTCCTGCTTCCTACCTTTGTCACTATTTTTCCACCATTCTCTTCCTCCTTCTATCCCCCTTGTGTGTGTTTCCATCTTGCTCTGGGTTTAAATTTGATGAGGAAAAGTAAGTGCCAGTCCCAAAAAATAAATGCCTGTTGGCCCCCACCTGCAACCACCGGCTCAAATTAAGTACTGGAATGATGCGAACGGACTACTCTTCCATCGGAAATCGGAGGACTGGCCGTTACTACCTAACTCCTGGGGAAGACAGTAAACTAGCGCCTCGAGTCTGCTGGTGACGCTTTGGCAGAGCCTGGGAAAAGTTGGGAGCGCCCATCAGAGAGAGGGGTGTGTGTGTGAAAACGCACCCAACACCTGCACCCTGGAACAATCGCGCCTCGACAGTCAATGAGGCGCTAATCCGCTCCGGTTTCACCGCCCGATCGCGGTGACGGTAAATTACAGGTTGGGACGCGGGATTGGCCTCTCAATGGCCCTCGGCAGGCAGGTGTAACCCGAGGCCGGCCTGGAGGGGTGGGGGCCCGGTTTCAATGGCGGCCAGGAGGCGGGCCACTCCTCTTGAAAGGCCTAAAATAGGATTAACAACCACTCGGTGCCCAGGGAGGCGTGCACTAACTAACGACCAGGGGGACATATGGGCCAGAGCTAAGTGCACCCACCGGGGCGGGGAGCACCCCTGGGACCACGCTGCAGCCCCCCCGCCCCAGCATCTTCCCAAGTCACCAGGCCCTGCTGCAGCAGATGCCTGGGCCGCCTGACCTGGGATGCCCTCTCTGGATCAAGGCCCGAGGGGGCTTTTTTCTGCACCTCGGGTTTTGCAAAGTTTGCGTCCTTCTCCAGAACTCCAAAGTTTGTTCAACTCTCTTGATTTTGCAGGAGGCAAAATGTCGCTACTAGCTAAATTAAACTTTCCGGGACCACTATACACATACTCATTACTAGCGCCTTGTAGTATGTTCAGGCATATATAAGCACTACTGGAGGGAAGAAGTGCTATCTCCAGGAGAAGGTATTTTTTTTCTGGCGTTTTTCGCGCCGAATTCCACATTTTTCCACTTGAAATGAGGAATACCCTGACAACCTGGTCTGGAGAATGGTTTTACATCACAGGATTCCTATTCTGGCGATGTTTTACCTCTGCTAACTCCAAGGATGAACTGAAGTCAGCTAAGCAGAACCTCAGGCGCAAATTGCGCAAAACTTGTGAATTCGAATGATGCGCAAACAGCATTTGTACCACCCAGTTTGAAATTTACTGCGGTACCCTTGAATGACCATAAATGCTTAATCCCAGCTCCCCCCATGTCCGCCTTCTAGGATCCTAAGCCAACTGCTTTACTCCCTTCGGTCCTTTTATCTGCACGAGTTGCAATATATGCGGTAACTGGTAAAGATACTGATACATCTGCTAAACATGGCTCCTTCTTTTAACCCTTTGCTGCTCGGTGGTCGCGCATACTTGAAATATTTTGGACACTTGGAATGCTTAGGTCCAAATCGGAGGCAGAGAGCGGAATAATGGGCAGTGGGGCCCCTTCAACGACCCCCTTTACCTGCTGAAAAAATATAAAACTATGTGGCATTCAGTGTTTTTCAGAAGGGTCTGCACAAATCCAAGGTAATCTGTTCATAGAATCGCACAACTTATGTTTCCCCAAAAATGGACCCTGCAACCTTATTGTGTACTATGCTGCGTGTGCTGTTGTTTACATTTCAATGTTATATATTTAACACTATTTGTAGCATTTTGGGGGGGAAATAGTGGTAATATTTTACTCTTTCCTGTGCCCTGGTTTCTTAGGATTCCTGTCTTGTGTTTCATAGCTGGTTATTCAAAATAAACACCTTCCCAACTGTCCACACCTTTACCAGCCCCCCACCAATATTAAGTAGTCTAAACCGCCTTCTTTCTTTCACACTCAACGATCATGTGATTTCCCCTCTCAATACATCACAAGCCTTTTACTCCCATCCAAAATCACAGGCCCAGGGCCCAGAAACAAAGATCCCTGGTTCAGAATCACAGGCCCATTCTTGAGAATCACAGGCCCATACTTGATTACCGGCCCATGCCTGAGAATCACCGGCCCATGCCTGAGAATCACCGGCCCATGCCTGAGAATCATAGACCCATGCCTGAGAATCACAGGCCCATGTCTGAGAATCACTAGCCCATGCCAGAGAGTCACCAGCCCATGCTTGGGAATCACAGACAATTCTTGCCTGAGAATCACAGACCCATGTCTGAGAATAACAGGCCCATGTCTGAGAATCACCAGCCTGAAGGACCGGGTTTTAGAACACAGCGGCGTCAGGGAAAACGCCTGATACCTTCGAGTTCCCTTGCCTTGGCAAACAGAAACACGGGATACTTCTTGTTGACGTCAAAGACCAAAGTTTATTGGCTGCAACCAGGAACAGAGATCTACGAAGCACACACGGGTGGTTCGCTAGAGACTGCACAAATTAAATGAGCTGAGCATGGTCTTTTATGCCAAAAATCAAGCCTCAGGCAACATTCCAAATTAGCATTGGGTTCATACAAATCGACCAATAGCAGAGTGACATTTTGAAAGTAGCGTATGACGAAAATCCCATTCTCCGTTGTCCAGCCCACCAGAAATGACCAAGCACATTCCATTATCCTGTTCGGTCAGGCCGGACAAACCCATCATAAACCCTCAACCCAAGTCAGGGATTATGTTGTAAAGGAAGGAACAGAAACAGATTGGAAGCGAGATAGAAAGGTGGGAGCAGTGTACCATAAACTCGGGCCTGCCCTACTCTTTGATCTTTATCTGACCAGCTGCTTAACAAGGAACTGGCTCAGCGAGGTCAGCCTCGGGCACGGAGTCAGTTCGGCCAGGTCATTCAGAAGTCAGCTAAGACATACGTGTCTCAAGGACTCGTTCGGCCGTAGTCTTCGGCCTATGTGAGGGCAACCACTCAAAATGGCTGCGGTACACAAAATGGAACCCGAAGGTTCAAACTAAATCCTTGAATACAGAGTGTTCTCATAGATCGATTCATGCGAAATCGCTCATATACGCTACACTCGTCATTTGCGGTCTGCTGACACCAGAATCGTCTATTTCTGACGACCTTATTTGAACGGGTTCGGAACACCCAAACCAGACCCACGAACTCACAGAACTACAGCCCCTCCTTTTGCCCTTACATAGGCAACAGACCCAAACCCATGTTAATCTGAATCTGAATCTATATTCATCAGATCATCAATATGTTGCTGTAGCATCATCCTATTGCTTAGTACCTCTCTCTGGACAGGTCTCCTTGCACACAAAGTAGCACAGAGGCCACAAATAGCAGGAGCACACTGTACACAAAGACAGAACAGGAAAAGGATAGCTAAGACCATCCCAATGACCATCAGAATCTTCCAACGCCAAGTGGATATCAATCCCCATAACCATCTCATCCACGACCAATCTCCTTTGTCCAAATGGACAGAATCGGAGATCTTATGTAACTTGGAAATGTCCTGGAAAACTGACGGAGCGTTGTCTGGAATGAAAACGCAGCAGCTTGATTGAATCAGCTTACAAACTCCACCTCGGTCTGCTAGTAGGACATCCAGGGCAACTCTATTTTGAAGTGTCATGAGTCTATCCGACTGGAGCTCAGCAGTCAAGTTACTAAGGGTACCAGCAGTTTCGACTATGGTGGACTCGACCACTCTCGTCAACTGGTGAATATTCCTGCTATTAGCCATCGGTCCCCAGAACGGCAGAAAATCCTTAAAGAAATCTCCCAACTCTTGCCCTGCAGTGTCTTCTTGGCTCAAGACACCTCTAGCAACTCTCGTCTTATGGTAATCTGCTGCAGCTGAAAAAGTGGGAGGCATCAGGAAAGAAACAAAACATGTGCCCGAAAAGTCAGGGGGCAACCATGTATATGCTTTGTCACAGCAAACAAAGTAGGTACCCTTAGCAGCTAAAAATGCTGGGGAAGACTGGGACGTAAATACGTAAGTATCAGTAAAGACGCTTTTCCCTAACTGAGCTCTCAGATTCTTGCCATTACCCTGCAGACAATAGCGACCCTGATGGGGCACTATCCAGATCGGTGGAGAACTTTTCGCTCGCTGGTTAACACTCAGACTAACTCCATATCCAGTAACATTCCAACCAATATATGCTAGTGTCTCATCTCTCGGGATAGTCTCGTAGGAATCTATTCCTCTAATCATGTCTACTATACCCTTGACCAGAGCACTATTCTTCGGATTGTCTTTCGGTGAACGTAAGGGATAGACACTATGGGCATAAATAAACATCGTTCTGTAAGCCCAAATCGAACCATTTAAACTGAAGGGCAAAACTAAGTACGGAATACCCTTATCGGTCGTATGGGGTATTAAACCACAAATCCAACAGTTTTTCATATTCATCACTAACTGGTGTTGGTGCAAAAGTTGAATAAAGGAATTATTGGCAAATTCCAATCGTCTAACTACCTCGTGTTCAGGCAAAGGATGAAAAGAATGAGAAGAAATAGTAGGTGTAGGTGTAGGTTGCACAGTGGGAACAAACGCTACTTTAAAAGAGAATGTCACATAACCAATTATGAATATCATTAAACTCAATAACAAAAACAAACAAGGTATTATAAAACGTTTTGTTGTGATCAATTTGCATAACTTCTTTCTAAAAATCATTGTCCTTGCAGGTCTCTCCAACTCAAAGAAATCCATCCTAAACTAAATATGCTGCTCGTGATGGTAGGGTGTTCTATGCTGAAGAATGCCTCTGTCAACCCAGGGCAACTCCCTTAGGCCAACCAGAACCCTCGAACTAGTGTCTCAGGCTTGCACTCCAAAGACTTTCGGCAACCGCGACCCTACAGCTGAACCCGGATGGCGGTTCGAAAAACAAAAATTAGTAGATCCTTGGTGGAGAGTTAACCTGCAAACAGAAAAATCATAAAAACTTAATTTTGTGCTTTATTTGTCCATGACTCTCGGTCGCAAATTATAGCAGCTTCTTCCAGGCAATTCTTGATCTTTAAACAGAAGGTCAGGCTCAATAGTGTTCATTCGATTCGAAAGAGGCACAGTTTCTTGTAAAAGATCGTCACTTTGTCACTCAAAGTTCGTACCAATCAGACTAGCATCTCTGAATGGCACAAATCTTGGAACAATGTCTGTTTCAGAGTCTGGAAGTCCCTCCTGGACCCACTGATCGTACGGTAAGGGCAACGGAGCCCGCTTGCAGTGTATTCCGTGGATCCAGTGTTTCTTGCCTTGTACTCGAACCGCAGAGCGTGTAGACAGGAGCACTTGGAAGGGTCCTGTCCAGCGGGGCTGATCATTCTTGCTCCGCTGAAAATTCTTGATCAGGACCCACGAACCAGGTTCAATAGCGTGGCCTGGATCCTCAGAAGCTTGTGGGAGGCTCTCATGTACCTGTTGGTGTAAGACACGTAATTTAGTCGTCAGTTCGCGCAAGTAATCAAGCAACACAGGGTACTCAATCTCACTAAACTTTGTTGGTCTTGGTACGTCCCAAATATTCGCCGGGCGACCAAACACAACCTCATACGGACTCAAACCCATTCGCGAATGCACAGTCATTCTTGTTGACAAAAGCGCTAAGGGCAAAGCATCTGGCCACTGTAGACCAGTGCTCGCTTGGATTTTGGCCAACTTTAACTTCAAGGTGCCATTATAGCACTCAATTAAACCAGCTGATTAGGGGTGATTTGCAGCGTGGAACTTCTGCCGAATTCCTAGCTCTCTCACACACTCTCTTCATGACTTGACCCACAAAATTCACTCCCATTGTCACTCCAGATAATTCTCGGCATTCCGAATCTAGGGAAAAACTCTTTTATCAAAACTTTCGCTGTGGACAAGGCAGTATTGTCCTTAAGGGGATAGGCTTCTACCCATCTAGAAAAGGAGCAAACAACCACTAAAACATATTTCAGGTTGTTGCATCTTTCCATATGAATAAAATCTAGCTGCAAAGCCTCGAACGGATACGTAGGAGGAGCAAAATGACCAGCTGGTGTTGGAGTTCCCTTACCAGGATTGTACATCAAACACATCATACAGTTCTTCACCAAGTTCTCTGCACATTTTGGAATTCCCGCATTCTGCCAAACCGGAGCCAACAACTTGCAAATCCCTTTCACGCTAATATGTGCCATTCCATGAGCCATTGTAACAACTGGAAGCACATATGCGTCAGGCAACAACCATCTCTGATGCTCGGACAAATCAGTCCACCAACCATTCGAATCCAATCTATCCTTGCTTTCCCTCCATTCATTCAGCTCTTTCTCTGTAGCTTCAGCTTGAATGGATTTCACACTCTCAATCGTGTCTTCACACATACTCTTCTCTGGAACCCATCTCGCCGTAGCTGCAACATACATTCTACTCATCACATTTCTCGCAGTTTCTTTCGCAACTTCATCCGCAAATGCATTTCCGCGACCAACATCATCCGTAACTTTCTTATGGGCACTGCATTTCACGATCGCTACTTGTAACGGCAAAGTAAGAGATTCAAGAAGTTCATTCACCAACTGTCCATGCTGGATCTTTGTCCCATGCGAAGTCAAGAACCCACGTTCACGCCACAAACATCCAAAGCTATGAGCCACGCCAAAGGCATATTGGCTATCAGTATACACATTCACTCATTTCCTTTCGCCAACACACATGCTCTCGTTAATGCAATCAGTTCTGCTGCTTGTGCTGAATTATGGGGAATACGTGCAGTTTCAACAATCGTATGCAAAGTCGTAACAGCATATGCAAAGTCGTATCACCATTCGGCAACTTAAAACATGAACCATCAACCCACAAAGTACCCTCACACTCAGGAAGAGGAGTGTCCCTAAGGTCTACTCTCCCTTTCGTTTCTTCTTCAGTTCTTAAAAAACAGTCATGCTGTTCTCAGTGCTTAATTTGTAAAATATGAAGTGCAGGTGCTCAAATGTTTGGCAGAGGCCACACCTACTTTTCTCTGGCTCTGCCCACTTCATCCACTGGCTCCACCCACTTACTATATTAGCCCCACCCACATTTTCAACTGGCTCTGCTAAAAGTCAGAGGTAATATATATCTGGCTGATCCGAATTTCAGCAAGGAAGCCTTCCTCATAGTAAGGTTTTGATAGGAGGGTCTCTTGCCCTGTGAACATTTTGAAAAAGATTAACTCAAACGTGCATTTAAAGCACAATTTTGGAATAAATTAGCTAAAATCACTAATGCAATGCAAATCGCTTAAACTGAAAGGACACTTTCTCTCAATTCTAGTGTGTCCCTCTCCCTCCCTAGTTGATGTATGATTGACTACACCTTGCAATATAACAGCGTTAGAGACGCGCCTGTGGATGGCCTCCAGCTTCATCTCCCGCCACCTGGGCTCCCACCTTCTCTCCTGGACCTCTTGACTTTTTGCTCTGTCCTGGCCGACACTTTCCTGCTGTTTTCGGACAGTTTTCTCTGGACTCTAGCCCTTCTCCCATTCCCTCGTCCTTTAACCCTTTTCCCCGTGGATGATCCTCAAATGTTTCCTCCCTTTTCTGCTTCCCCTTCTCTCCATAGCCATATACCCTTGCATACCTCCAACCCTCCCTTTGTGCTGTGACTACTGCATCCACACTTATGGAACTCTGCTCTTTGACTTATTGTAATAACTCTAATCAATGGTATTTGCTTTAGACCTTGCACCATATACCATTCCTGAGTATATCCATGTGTATCCCCTCCCTAAGTAGATAGAGATATCACTAGTATATGCCTAGAGTTTATCTCCTCTTTGTGTGACTTTATCTCTTGTACATTTGCATTTTTTTCTGTTTGTTAAACTTTGTACTTTTTTTATAACGCATGTATTCCTAAGTCCGTATGTTTTCAACTGGTTCTTATGTAAGTCAAAAATTTGCCGCTTGTAACCTTCAGTCCTTATGTTTGAAACTACTGGGTCCTATGTAAAGCGCTTTGACACCTTCGGGTAAAGTTTGCGCTATATAAAATTGCACAAATAAATAAATAAATTGTTCCTGCCTTCAGTGTGTACTTGCTTTGTGTGTCTCTCTCACCCAGGACTGCTCTCACACTGCTCACGCCCTATCCATTGCTTCAGAAAACCCCAGCCCTGCTTTGCAAATGTTAATGTGTAAGTAAGTCAGAAGAACATTTGCGCACGCTGCCTGCAGGGCTTGCAAGTTGCCTGGCACAGCCCCAACCCCCACAGATTTTATGAGCGTGCCCGCCCGACCTGCCCTGAAAACGAAACCGAATCCTGCCCTGGGCCTGCATCCTGCACTGATTCCAGGCAGCCCGCAACTGCGCAACAAATGGCCAGTGCACACTGCTGGCAGCAACAACAAAGTACCAGTAGCCAGGGCATCAGAAACAACATTTAGGCAGTGTGACCGGACGTCCATGAACAAAAAAAGTAAATCTGTAGGCCTCGCCTGCGCAGATTTATTAGTTAATTCATTATATATGTGTGACTGATGTCTCATGTCTGACTCTGCCAGCCTACGCCGCCTGCCTATCATTCCCAGGCCAATCTTCATGATAACCAACGACCGACCAACCAATCAACAATTAATTGATTTTTAAAACGTAATCCTGTCCCCCGCCGGGCCCAGCCCAGTGCCAGCCCTGCCTGAGTGCTGCCTCACCTCACCTGCCTGCAAAAGCGCTGCTCGCCTCATCATGAGGATTATTTATTTATTTCGGCCGGCGCCGGCCTACCCCCTGGCCCCATCTTGTCCAGGCGCTGCTCGTAGACGGTAGCAGTGGTAGGTAGAGTCGGTAGACCAATGCCAATGATCAGGATGATTTTAAAAACCTGACTGGCCACCGGCACCACCACCAGTAAATTAATTAATCACCCAGGACTGTAATCACCGCTACTAGTGTAAGGGCGCCAGGCCCTGCCTCGCGAGTCGCTCCTCGCCCTCCTCACCAACGACCGACCAACCAATCATCAACAATTAATTGATTTTTAAAACGTAATCCTGTGCCCCACCGGGCCGCAGTGGTAGGTAGAGTCGGGGTAGACCAATGCCAATCAGGATGATTTTAAAAACCTGACTGGCCATCACCACCAGTAAATTAATTAATCACCCAGGAGGACTGTAATCACCACTATACTAGTGTAAGGGCGCCAGGCCCTGCCTCGCTAGTCGCGCGGCTCGCGCCTCGCCCTCCTCACCTGCTGAGCGCTCGGAATCGGATGGATGCGCTCCCAACTCCGAGTCCAGCAACTTTGGGCGGCGAAGGAATACCAGAGCAGCAGATACTCGCCGAGGGCCAGGGAGAGGGGTGCGGGTATGCTGGGGCGCGGTGGGCAGAGAAAATGCGCGTGCAACATGCAATCTGCGCATGCGTCGCTTCCTCTGGCGCGCACAGCCCCAACCCCCGCAGCAAAGGCAAAGCCCTGCCCAGTGCCCTGCCCTGGCCCCTGCAACTGCAACACTCAACAGTGTCCCGCCCACTGGGGCCCTGATCCGCGCCGCGGCCTGGAAGAGACAGGACTGGGAAGAGAGAGAGTATTGTAAACTGGGAGCAGCTCAGCAGCAGGCAGGCACGTGACGTCAGCAGTAAGTACACAAGTGAATGATGCATGATGATCATCGAAGACTAAGTAAATGAATCACAACAGCAGCGCACGCTCTCTGTGTGTGCCAGAGTCACTCACCGAGTCACCAGTCAGTGCGCACGCACGAGTCACGGCTTTAAAAAAATTTAATTCTGAGGCAGGAGGACAGGTGCACTTAATGCCCCGTGATAGACCCGGCCCCCATAATTAAGTGCCGGTGCTGAGCACCGGCAGGCTCCGGCTCAAATTAAGCCCTGGCTGTTCTTCACTATCATCTGTCTCAACTACAACTGGCAACAACGTGGCTGGATTCAACGTGTTGCATCGTTTAATGTGTACATGACTCACTAACAACATCAACTCGTAACCCGACAACTGAGCACTAGTTAAGTGCTGTGTCTTCGTACGGTTCAACAAGGTATCCACTGCAGGTGGAACCATGACCATTAACGTGTTGTCCATAACTAAACCAGCAGATTGTCGGATTGAAACAGCCGCTGCCGCCGTAGCTCCCAAGCAACTTGGCAACGCTCTAGCTACAGGATCTAAAGTCGATGAAAAATAAGCACACGGACGTTGCTTATCGGCAAACTGCTGAGTCAACACTGACAATGCACATCCCTCTCTCTCGTGGACATGCAATGTGAAAGGCTTACTGTAGTCGGGAGTACCCAACACAGGAGCCGAACACAACGCATTGCGTAATTCTGAAAAACTCTTCTGACATTCGTCAGTCCAAGGAATAGGATTTGGAGTATCCTTAACAGTAAGTGCTATCAAAGGCTTCGCTAACAAGGAAAAATTAGGGATCCACTGTCTACAGTACGATGTAATACCCAAAAACGCACGTACTTCTCTTTGTGTTGTAGGCACACTCATTTTCGCAATAGCTTGAATTCTTTCTGGGGTCAATTTCCTTCCCTCGTTCGATAAGAAGTGACCTAAGTAGGTTACTTCTTGTCGACAATATTGCAACTTGGAAAGAGGAACTTTGTGATGAAAATCAGACAAGTGGTGTAACAACGACAAAGTAGCTTCTCTACAAATCTCCTCAGTATCGGCGGCAACTAGCAAATCATCAACATATTGAATAAGGGCTGCACCATCAGGTAAAATCAACAAATCAAGTTGTGTCTTCAAAGCTTGACTATAGATTGATGGACTCTCGCAATAGCCTTGAGGAGCGCGTTTAAAGCGGAAACTTCGTCCTCCTAAAGAGAATCCAAAGATGTCCCTACTCTCCATGGCAATCGGGATACTGAAGAAAGCATTCTTCAAGTCAATCACCGAAAACCACGTGGCTGTAGCCGGAATAAGAGTCAACAAGGCAGTTATATCAAGCACAACAGGAAATTGTGGAACAACAATCTTGTTCACTTCGCGAAGATCGATAACAGACCTATATACAGGAGGCTGTGAAGAATCAGTCCTCTTCAGGACAGGCAAAACGGGACTATTGCACACATTACCTCTTGTTTCCTCAATAACACCCTTTTCAATCAGATTATAAATGATCGCTAAAAGTGCACTCTCACCATCACTCGAGATACGGTACTGTGGAATGCGCGGTAACTTAGCATTCACTTTCAGTGTCACAACATATGGAGGAATTTCCAGGAGGCCCACATCATTCGGACCAATAGCCCACAATGAATCAGGTAAAGAAGACAATTCAGATGGAAGACTATCTTTCGATATATACATCGAAGAAATCACTCTCTTACCCAATGTAAGATGTACTCCTGACGGAGAACAATACAGTGTTGCATACGATCTTTTCAGTAAATCCAATCGCAACAAATTCTCATTACAACCTGTAGTCAAAATGAGGGGTGCTTCGAACTTACAAGGACCAACAGAGAGAGACAATGGAGCAGAAATCGGATTTGTAACGGGGGCGCCAGAAAAACCTACAGAAACATTATCAAAGCCAGACAAAGGTGCGCCAGGGAGTTTAGAGCGCATAATAGAACTCTTGGCAGCACCAGTATCTAGCAGAAAAGGTTCCGACACACCTGATGCAATCACTTCTACATGGGGTCCACTCTAATCTACTGGAACTGAAACAACTCCCTCTCTTTGTCCATGGCTGTCCTAACAATCATTACCATGCACTTCGTCACCTTCAACATAGTAATCATCCATATAGTACTGTGCTGTCCTACCAGACGAACCTTGCTGTTGATCAAAACTGTTCATCGAGTTCTGTGGAGGCAAAGGACGTACGTTCTGTCCGCGACCTCTACCTCTAGGCACTTGTTGAGCACCTTGACCTCTAACACCAGAAATACCATTTGTGTGCTGTAATAAAACCGGACAACTATTCTTGAAATGGCCCTCTTCTTTGCAATACGCATACTGATTAGGCCCATACAGAAAACGCTGTTGAGAAGACTCGTTCCTTTGCGAGTTTCTCGAATATTGCTGAGGTTGCTGATAATCGCGCTGACCACTTGTACAGGGTGGATAAGCTTGTTGTAGAAGAACTTTAGTCTTCAATTCCTTAGTCTTCTTATCCGCTTTCTCTAACTCATCTTTGCGCCTATTCTCATAGTACTGAGCCGTAGCTAAAATCTGCGCTGACGTAGAGACTGCCCAAGCACTCTCGGAATCCTTCAACTTAGTGCACAACTCGGGGAGCAAATTATGTATGAATTTGTCGACGAACAACCTTTGGCCACCCTCGGTAGCCATATCCTGACCACTATGATCTTCAAAAGTCTCTTCAAACCGCGTGAAAAAGTCAGACACAGTATCATCTTTCTTCTGCTTACATGCAGACAACTTGTCCCATTTAACACGCACTTCGGGCATCAAAGTCTTCATGAAGTTAATAATCCTACCGGGAAGTTGAGTGATAAGATCTTCAGGCTTAGCACCTCCAACTTGTCTATCATTGGCAGCTATAATATTAACCCATGTATCACCCAATTCATTATCATGATCCGTATGTCGAATCACATTCCAGATAGGCTGTGGAACGACATTGCCAAACAGCATGTCTATGTCCGCTAAATTCATGACACACGAACTCACAGTTTGAGTGAGCTCTTTATAATATCCCGCCGGATTTTTGCGCGGATCAGGTAAAGTCTGCTTAATCGCTAGAACTTTAACACGCTTCCAAGGTACATGTACCCATACTCGCTGAAAATGCGCAGCAACATTTCCATCTTGAGGTCTCCAAACTGGAAGAACCTCACGCATCGGATATTGACGCGCTTTTCTCCTAACCGACGAATCAGGCTCAAACAACTGCTCAGAAGGAGCATCACTACGAAACGACAACAACGTCACAATTGCTCTCTCGATGTCAAGAAGACTCACAATCGTCCCTTTCGCAAACTCGGAACGCACTCGATATAATTCTTCAGGAGCTTTACCCACTTCGTCAATCCATTGTTCATGAAGGAACACACACATCATTTCAAAGACATACCGTTGCTTTGGTGCTTTCCATTGCCTGAAAACATCCATAATGCCCTCAAGATCATACTGAGAAGTGTACGTAACCCATCTACGTGCCATATGATCCAAAACTACACGTTCATCTGTATCAGGCAATTGACTACGTGTTGTCTTTGCTCATTCATAGGAGACATACCCAATTGACTCAACAAAGGAGTCAGAAAACCAGATAAGGCAGCAGTCATGCGCTGTCTAGTAGAAGGAGAAGATGGAAGAATAAGGGAAGACGGAACAATAGTAGAAGAATCCAAAGTCGGAACAGAAGGAGTATTAAGAACAAGCGTAGGAGTAGCAGACAAAGGGGGAGGCAAAGTTGGCGGCCCCTGAGGAGGCTGAGCCAAAGGAACAACAACTAACGGAAGAGTAGCTGGCTGTGGAGGAATCGCAGGTGGCATAACAACTGGAGGTTGCACAGCCACAACTGGTGGCGGTGGTGCCGTAGCACTCTGTACATAAGGGGGTGGCGAACTCAATAGATGCGACATTAGAGGATCTTTTGCAAGATCTTTCTTGTCTTCCTGTTCTTTAGGCGACAAAACTGGGTAGCATCTATCTACCGCTAACTTCTTCACTCTAAGCATCTGTTCGCTCTCTTGCGCTTGTACCATTGACATACCTCGTTCTCGTTTATTCTTTTGCGCTAATTTAATTTCTTTCTGTTTGGCTTCTTTGTGCCAAATGCGGAAAGAGTCAAACATTGCTGGCCGGGCTTTCTTCTTGAACAACTTCACTTCGAGATTGTCTAAAATCTCAGTTTCAAAACTACCGTAACAGGGCCACTGTAGGACACCGTCTTTCCTCGTATACTTTACCCAGATCTCATTATAACTAATAGGGCCCACACCATGTTTCACGTATAATTCATATGTAGGAGTTCCAATTGGAGGAACCGGACACAAATCCTCTAACCGGGAATCCTTAGAACAACCACAACCAAATATCTTTCTAAGTCTGCCAAGACCAGGCATCTTGCTCACTAGTCTAGCTTTAAACTACAAGGGAAATCTCAAAACGATAGTCTCGCGAATACACGAGTCCCTTGGCTTTGGGGCCTGCAGGTACCAAATCAAAGCGATCCACTAAAGGGATACCAAAAACAAACTAAGAACTAGGAGACGCTCCACTCATACTTAACTGAAATGTCGATGGCATCACCAGAAGACCCGTCAATCGTCTCGCTGTACAAATCGTCTAAGGCTCCAAGACAAAGCGACAGTCAGGGCAGCAGTCCTTCGTAGCCGTCGGAAAGCGAGGGAACCTCGCAGCAAAGACTTTCGGACCACAACGACATACAGTGGTCGATGAAGTGGTAGGCCTTCCTCCAGAATTTCCACACGAAGCTCCTCACAATCTTCGGGCTTGGACCGGTACCGCTGAAGTCGCCCCACGTTGGGCGCCAACTGAAGGACCGGGTTTTAGAACACAGCGGCGTCAGGGAAAACGCCTGATACCTTCGAGTTCCCTTGCCTTGGCAAACAGAGACACGGGATACTTCTTGATGATGTCAAAGACCAACGTTTATTGTCTGCAACCAGGAACAGAGATCTACGAAGCACACACGAGTGGTTCGCTAGAGACTGCACAAATTCAATGAGCGGAGCATGCTCTTTTATGCCAAAAATCAAGCCTCAGGCAACATTCCAAATTAGCATTGGGTTCATAGCATTGGGTTCGACCAATAGCAGAGTGACATTTTGAAAGTAGCGTATGACGACAATCCCATTCTCCGTTGTCCAGCCCACCAGAAATGACCAAGCACATTCGATTATCCTGTTCGGTCAGGCCGGACAAACCCATCATAAACCCTCAACCCAAGTCAGTGATTATGTTGTAAAGGAAGGAACAGAAACAGATTGGAAGCGAGATAGAAAGGTGGGAGCAGTGTACCATAAACTCGGGCCTGCCCTACTCTTTGATCTTTATCTGACCAGCTGCTTAACAAGGAACTGGCTCAGCGAGGTCAGCCTCGGGCACGGAGTCAGTTCGGCCAAGTCATTCAGAAGTCAGCTAAGACATACGTGTCTCAAGGACTCGTTCGGCCGTAGTCTTCGGCCTATGTGAGGGCAACCACTCAAAATGGCTGCCGTACACAAAATGGAACCCGAAGGTTCAAACTAAATCCTTGAATACAGAGTGTTCTCATAGATCGATTCATGCGAAATCGCTCATATACGCTACACTCGTCATTTGCGGTCTGCTGACACCAGAATCGTCTATTTCCGACGACCTTATTTGAACGGGTTCGGAACACCCGAACCAGACCCACAAACTCACGGAACTACAAGCCCATGCCAGAGAGTCACCAACCCATGCTTGGGAATCACAGACCCATGCCTGAGAATCACAGACCCATGCCTGAGAATCACAATCCCATGTCTGAGAATCACCAGCCCATGCCAGAGAGTCACCAGCCCATGCTTGGAAATCACAGACCCATGCCTGAGAATCACAGACCCATGCCTGAGAATCACAGGCCCATGCTTGAGAGTCACCAGCTCATTCTTGGGAATTATTCTGAAGCCATATAGAAAGAGGAAAAAAAGCCCTTCCTGCAAAAAAAACCCACAAGCCTGCATACAGCATAAGCACAATTGCACCATGATGCAAGAATGCCTGCATTGGTGCCAGGCGGCCAAAATCAAATGGCACCAGTGCAAGGGGAAAGGACAGGAATGTGCCCTATTGGATAAATACAGCACATTCCTGCCCTTTCCCAGTGACGCAGGGCAGCACAGCTAGGTGACGTGCTGCGGTGCCCTGCACTACTAATTTTATAAATATGCCCCTCGGTCTTCTTGAGTCTGCCCAATTTGATATGAGGCTTCCCCTCTTTGCACAATGCCCTAATGCAGTTCAACACATTGTCCATGGCACGTTTTCGGCTTGCAACAAGGGACAAAGCTCTTGCCCAGTTTGCACTATGTCACCAGCAAACACTTGCCCCCATCCAGTTTGCACACCAGCCCCAGATAAGGCTGCTACACTCTCTTTGCACAATACCCTTCTGCTGAAGTACTTCTGCTGCAATCTTACACAACATCATAGCACCCATTGGTTCTTTCTCTCCACCCACTTGCCGTTGACCATACCTTTCCTAGTAGACAATGGATAAAGTAAAGAGCAAGTGTTAAATACGTTGTGAATGAGACATTGAACCGAAGTTCATGTGGTGCCCGTTGTTGGCTGTGACCACTTCTTACCTCTGATAAGTAGAGTGTGGCCTACCCTGGATCTGGCCAGCGACATGTGTCTCTTCCCACCAGTCAGGTAGGGGGTGGGGCGGAAATGGAGTGTGGACCACGCCCCCCGCTTCCTGTCACCTCGGCTTGACCTGGGCTGAGGGTGAAGACCCCCAGATGGGAACGCAGCCCCTGTTGTGTGGGCTGTAGGGTCACACCTGGGCCTACCCTGTTTGCCTTCCAGTCTACAGCCTGTAGACTCCGGGGCACCAACAACACACAGAGCAGCCCAACAAACAGTACCGCAGAGGAGAGCTGGACTGGATGGAGTGACAATAATTTGAGGCGGCTTTCCCTTTCATTCACTTCCTTGTGGCCAAAGTCCACTGTGGGAACGGTAGTTCCTCAGATTCGAAGCATTACACACCTTCTGTATTAAGGAATTAGGTGAGAACTCACCTCTTCTCATTGGCCAACAGGCCACCTTCAGGCACCAATGCTTCATCACCCCTGCGCTGCGGCTTCCAACTCACCTGGTACACCGATGCAGATGACACACATAAAGCTCAAGTTGGAAAACTCCAAGGACAGAGGGACATCAAAACGTAACATCCGCCTCATTGCTGTTGATCAACGGACGACATAGAACCCCCTTAAGCTGAATGCTTCAAAAAGTAAAATACTGACCTGCAGTGGATGGAAAAATGACCCTATATCTTTCTGACCAGATGACCTGGAAACCCCACCAAAAATATGAAAAATATGAGAATCTTTTTTGACTCTGCAGTTACCATGAATGCCCAAGTGTCACACAACTTTCTACACAATGAAAACACTTGGACGCATCTTTCCACATCTTGGATGTCTTCAAATGGTACAAACGGAAATTTCACTCTTTATCTCAAAACGGACCACACCACAAAAATAGCAGTTGATGGACAGAATGCAGAACAATGTCATACATTCACCCCAGTACAGCGATCTCGGCCAAAATCCATTGTTTTTTTGCATTCCACACCACCCCAGTTCAGACATGGCCATATGCAAATCAGCCTTGACCCTGTGCCTCATGGGAACAGTCCAGTCCGAACTGCCAAGCCATGACTTCCCTGGACCGGAATCAAGCATCCTACAGCACTCCACTCTCAACTATCAAAGGCTATAAAAAAAGCACAAAACTCAGCAGCAAGACTATTTTTAATTGTAAATATAGTAACCCATACCTCTGTATCCCTAAAGGCTCTACACTCACTAACAGTAGCAAAAAGATCCTCTCTCAACCTATCCTACACCCCTAAGAGCTAAAACGGCAAAGGATCAAAGGATCAAAGTACATTCGAGCAAAATTCACAACATTGTCCCCACCCAGGAACATACACGTTCTGCAGCACACATAGAAAGCACACATAGAAAGAGGAAAACGCCTCTTGTGATTGTTTTTGTGGAGGTAGTTTTCCATTCCTGCACAAAAATAATCCTCCCCGCAAAGCAAGCACCCTTGCACCATAGTGCAAAGGTGGCTGCGTTGGCGCACAGGGACCCATTGTGCACGGGCGCAGGGGACAGGAATGGGCCATATCTTATAGATACAGCATAGTCCTGCCCTTTTCTTTTGCTGTAGGGCAGCTCAGTAGGAAGGCCTGCAGTGCTGCCCTTGTGCAAAACCTCATAAATGAGGCCCTCAGTCCATCACATGAGGTTATGGGGGCTTTAGAAGTGTACCGCTATGGCGGGTTGGGATTCAAAAGACTAAATCAGAAGGTAAAATATTTGTCCAGGTCAAACCTTGTTGGTGCATCTGACCCGTGAGCCATCATGGTCAGCCTCAAATTGCGCCTAGGTGCCGGTCTATTACAAACATTGACTAACATTGGCGGTTTTTGGTGCTATTTCTACTTAAAACTTTTGTGTCATTTTGTTTTTTACATTGAATCCTATTTCTCTAATTCACAATGCCCTAAATTAAGCCTGTCTGCTTTGTGCTATGGCTACCAGGAGGTTCAGCTCCGGTTAACATAGTGACACTGAGGATTCACCCTGACAAGGGCTGTGGGTATTCCTTGAGATAGGTAGTCACCAACCACAAATAATAATCACATTTCTGACAAATACCACAGACTAATTTATGGCCCTTATATTGAAGGACTGTAGTAGTTATTAATTAAAACCTAAAACCCACACTGGAACCATCATATCCCCCTCCATTATCCAACATCTACCTAACACTCTTACCAAATCTGATTAAATCACACAACCTCACCTCTTACAACTATGCAGATGACACTCAAGCCATTTTAAAAATGGATGACTCAAAGACCTCTACCAATAAAACCTCGATGACTGCCTTTGTGCCATAAACACATGGATGATGTATGACCATCTAAACTTCAATGCCGCAAAGACAGAGATTATGACCCATGGACAATGGCAAAACTACCAGTCTAGAAACTTAGGAATAACCATGGATTCAAACTTATCCTTGATATCTCATGCTCACAACATCACAGGCTTCCTTCTACACAATGAAAACACTACGTCGCATCTTCCCATACCTTGTATACCAACATAAACTGTAAGTCATCCTTACGCTAGTAATCTCCAAACTTGTCTATGCCACCAGACTATACCTTTACAATTCCTTTGTTAATTAAACACACACTAGACTATACCGTGGCGCATCTGGATTCATTATACCGTGGCGCATCTGGATTCATTATACGCAAAATACAACCCTTCCAAAATGCTGCCACAAGGCTTCTTTTCCGCCTTCACTCATTGCATGACCCCAGTCTTGCAATTACTCCACCTGCTAGAAGCTAGAAGGGCAAGGTTCAAGGCACTCTGCATTGCCCACAGAGCGTCTCAGGGAAAAAGACTGCTGTACCTACAAGTGAAATTCAAGCAATACAATCAAAACAGGACACCGCGCTCCAGACTTGCACCACTCATCATCATACCACTGTGCCATAAGAAATCCGTAGGAGGCACTGCTTTCTCTGTACAGGCCGCCAAGCTCTGGAACTCACTACCAGACATCATTAGAAGCATCCAGAAGCATAAGCACATCTGAAGACCTTTGCAAACGTGGCTACATCCTAGATAAATGCACCACCTGCATTCCAGCAACAGTATCCGGAAAATAGTTGCACCCTCAACTTACAGCCCACCAACTGTGTACAACTCCACCAGCAAACTGCTGCCATTATGCAAGTAAGCAAAAAAGAGCAGATATATGATTGGCCCTGGCATTATATAGTATGTACTTCCATTAATAACAGTGAAGGCCCACAATAATACTAAAACCATAACATACAGCGGTCAGCAACAAATTGTAACTTATGTCTAATAAATAGTACAGCTCTGTACAGCCAACGACAGCACCAAATGAACGGGTATGGGATAACTGAAGAGATCTGTCACAGATTAGTGGACAGTTTTGGAGGACTTTAAAATAGCCATTCACTGCAGGCCCCAAATATCTGTAGAGTCTGACCGCTCTTTACATCTCACATAGACACTCAAATATGGGATGAAAATAAAAATGTTCATCCTACAGATCTCTCCACTTCTCTCTCTCTTCCTCCAGCCATGCCACATCAAAGCCTCAGCTATATTAAACATATCAGATTGGACAACCAAGCGCAGTAACCAGGTAAGCAGAATTTATTGTAAGAAATACCCTAAAGGGACCTGCAGAGGTGTTCAAAGCTACCAGCGTACTGAAAACCATGAAACGGTGCATCTGTCTCTTACACTTCATCATTCAACGCACCGCTATCCGCTTCGTCCCATAACACAATAACAACACTTCGGTGATCATCACACATGACATAGAAACACTTCCCACAAAGGATCGAAACAAAAACAACATCCTTCCAACCGCACACCCTACATGGTGTAGCATGTTACACATGGAGGCAAACACTCCAGTGCCCCAAATATGTTCATAAGGAAGGCTTGGGTTGCTCCTGGCTTGCACCGCTGCCCTAGGGACGTATATTTCCTGTATGTGAGTGAAGCTTGCTCTGCTGCTGCCTGGGCAGTACTGCTTCAGTCTGAGGGAATGATGTGTTGATGCATGTTCTATATCAGACCTGTGTACTTAAGGAAGGCTTGGGTTGCTCTTGGCTTGTACCGCTGCTGTAGGGACGTATATTTCCTGTATGTGAGTAAAGCTTGCTCTGCCGCTGCCCGGGCAGTACTGCTTCTGTCTGAGGGAATGATGTGTTGATGCATGTTCTATATCAGACCTGTGTACTTAAGGAAGGCTTGGGTTGCTCTTGGCTTGTACCGCTGCTGTAGGGATGTATATTTCCTGTATGTGAGTGAAGCTTGCTCTGCTGCTGCCCGAGCAGTACTGCTTCTGTTTGTCTGAGGGAATGATGTGTTGATGCATGTTCTATATCAGACCTGTGTACTTAAGGAAGGCTTGTGTTGCTCCTGGCTTGTACGGCTGCTGTAGGGACGTATATTTCCTGTATGTGAGTGAAGCTTGCTCTGCCGCTGCCCGGGCAGTACTGCTTCTGTTTGTCTGAGGGCAGGATGCACTATTGATTTATATGCTATATCTGTTGTGGGATTCTAATGAAGGCTTGCCTTGCTTGAGGCCTACACCATTGCTGTTGGCAGGTGTCTTTTTTCTATGTGAGGGAGGCTTGCACTGCTATTTTCTTCTCTGACTGAAGCATCCATTGCCACAGCTATGGTGTCTGTTCTAAGTGTGGGAGGAAAGCGTTTAATGTTTGTGTTTTGCAAAGCCTGTGTGTAAGGAATGCTCCTGAATTCGCCCGTGCTGTACGTCTCCTCGTACAGGAAAACATGCTCTACCTTTGCCTACTCTCTTGAAGTGAACCACCAAATGCCCCTGTAAGAGTTCGCTTTGTATTGTATTGTTGTATTTATGTAGTCCTACATACCAGCTATGTGAGATGTCAAAGCACAGTTTTTGATGGGTAACAGGCTACACCATGGAAGAGTGTGTGCTGAGCAGTGTTGTATTAGCCGTGACCCATTGTGGGAGCATGTTGGCGTTGTTGCTGAGTTACTAGAGAGTGCTGTTATCTTGTTTTGGGGTGCAGTGCCTAGCAGTGTGTTGGAGGAAGAGGTATGAGAGATAGGCCTAGGCCCATAAACTATAATTATAGTTAGGACTAAAATGTATAGGAAGCTTAACAGCACTGACCTAGCCAGAAGGGCATCAGGGTGCTGTGTCCCTGTGCACTCAAAGAAGGGTGGGAAATGCAAGCAGAGAAGGCCCAGTGATCCATATGGCAATATGAGCAAGGCAGAAATACTGTAACAGGAGTAAAAGGATGCCAAGCGGTGATAAATTGGAGTTTGTGACATAAGCAGGAGCCATAGACTGTTTTAAAGCTAGGGACACTGCTGTAGAAATATATTTCATGAATGAGGAAAGAAGGAAAGAGGAATGAATCTTGGCGACCTAATCGAAACAACATGATCTTTAAAGGCCCAGATTACACTTACTACTCCCAGGCCACAGAAGGCCACCAGTTAGCGCAGTGGTTCATGCACCTAGCTCCTCTCATGATCCAGAAGGATCCCCAAGGCGGGCACGCCCTAGTTCCGTCATGCTTCAGACCCTATACACATCGGCCTTCTGCACATATGAGGGTGGGAGAGCAAGTACCTGGTCTGTCACTGCCCTGACAGCACCAGAATAAACCATCCGGCACTGAGTTACCCTTCTGTGTTCATCCCTCCATGCAAGCCTAATATTTTTAGGTCGAGCTTGGGCAGCGCATGCGCTGCTCTGCCTGGCATGCTGTTTTGGAGTAGGCACTTGAAGCCCCGCCCACTATCTGCCCATATTTGTCATTGGCTTGTGTTATCGTAAATGCTGGCTTCTGATTTGTAAATAGGCTTGTTAGTCCCTCCTTAGTACCCCCTTGTCTTTATGTGTAGCCTCTCAGGAGGACACCCCCTTTTACATGTGTCGTTGCTTGGAAGGCTTTCATTACAGCCTCAGAGCACTATTTCCTTTAATGGTTTTCGCGTGCCTGTTGTTGCATGCAGGACATGCTCTCTCGCAATAGCTTTATTATTTTATTTACATAGCTCGGCACACCACGCTGATTGTGGCGGCCGAGCCTTTGCTATACTTGCCGCACCAAATGCGGCCATATGTTTTTTTAAACTATTTATTTCATTTTTTTTTATTGTCCCAGGCCACACTTACACTTTAATGTCTGCCACGCCCCTTTCTTTAAACGAGCTGAGTCTAAGGAAAGGGGCGTGGCTGCCATTAACATTAAAGTGAGAGTGCGGCATGAGGCGCTTTTACAAAAAAAAGCATTTGTTTGTTAACTTGACAAATGCATTTTTTTTGTAAAAGTGCCCCATACCCCATGCTATCACTTTAATGGCAGCCATGCCCCTTTCTTTAGACACGGCTAGTCTCAAGAAAGGGGCATGGCCGATACTAAAATTGAAGCACGGCATCCGCGTTTTTACAAACTAGCCACGTAAATGCGAGGCCACGTAAATGCGAGACTTATTGCATTGCAAATGCTTGTTTTTAAATCTCAGAGACCCTTGCTCTTGCTATCTTTACATGAGGCATACTCCTGCACTTCCAGAATCTACTCACACATATCTGCCATTTTTATCATTCATGGTGAATAAGATGTAAGCATAAAAGAGACAGTGTGGTCAAAGGAGACACACCTCAAATGTTTTCTCTTCCAAAGACACTTCTAGAACTAATACATCCCTTTTCATGTCCCTCAAGGAAGTTCTTTCAATATTGTAAATTTGTAATCTAGGCCTGTACGATCTTCATCCTAATGTGTTTTTGTTTTGTGTGATTGCCATCTATTGTTTTCTTTTAATTTTCTTCTTTCTCGTTTGTTTCTGTAACGTGTAAATTTGTACAATTCTCCTCATGTAACATACTTGGTTCTATTGTGAAGCACTCTGACACCTCTGGGTAAAGTCTGCACTATATAAAAATGCATAAACTAAAATAAAATAAAAAATAAATAAATAAAAAAGACTCTGCTTCCATTACTTTGGGTAGGACAGGAGCACAAGGTGAGCAAAATGAAGTGGATTTAGAAAGGCAGCACAAATACATCAATTGCTGTTGGTTAAGTGGGTTGAAATAGAAACCCAGTGGGAGGTCCCACAATAATCTGCTCTGTAAGCAGCCTCCTTTTGTCAGCCTCTAGTGAACGCTGATTATAAATATTGGGCTCCTAGCGTGGCGATTAGGCACTGTGCCAGCATAGCCTTGGAGGTATACATTATTTTTATTTATTTGAGTTTTATATAGAGCTGGCTAGACCCGGGGGTATCAGAGCGCTTTACATACGGATCCACAAAATTACAAATTACATCAGTTACAAGTTACATCAGTTTCAAGAAAGCATTTCAAGAGCATCGGAAGATGGAATAAATGAAGCTTAGAAGACTTTAAGATCAGAAATTAATGATTGTGTATCTCTGACTTTGTAGAGGGCAGTGATCTTCTTCTGATTGGTGGATATTGTGTCTGTAGAAGAGGGTTTCACTGTCCGCTACAAGATGGCCGATACGTTGGGAAGGAGAAGTCATTAGAAGGGACGACTAGTGGAGAGACTGTGATGATGTTTAAACCTGTGTTAATTGTGATCAGTGTTGGTGCCCAATGCACCTCAAAATGACCAAGGTCCCACAAAATATCCCAAACATCTAGAGAAAACTCCCCAAGCTGCCCTTCTAAAGTCATCTTTGAGTCATGTCAATTCTGACTAATGCACTGGCCCAAAAATTCCCTGGGAAAGATCACCCTCTACTACCTTGTAAATCAGTGCTTAATTTGTAAACATATAAGTGCCAGGGCTCCCATTAGAAAGCCACTGTAGCTTGCAACACACATTGCCCCGCCATGCTGCCAGTGATACGAACAACAAAAGTACTAACCATCACAGTCCTACAAGTGTGACAATTCGAACTATTTCAGGCTCCCAAAGCTATAAAAATGGCTTGGGCGGCAGGAAATAGTAATTTTGAAAGTATATTGAATTAATAATTAACTGTTGTTGTGCTTATCTGTATATGTTCTTTTGAAATTGAAAATGTAATAAATAAATAAATAAACTAAAAAAAACTGTTGTTGGGCTTATCTCTAGATTAGCTAGACAGCGCCACCTTGTGGCAGACTTCACAAGCGCCAGTGTTGAAAATTAAGTGCAGGTGCCGAGCACCTGAAAACACTGGCTCAAATTAAGCACTGTTGTAAAGTAGTCATCTATCTCTAGTGCTGGCCAAAGTTTCGGTCTGTTGTGCCTTAAATATACTAATGCACCTAAACTTCAGTATCTGTACGACTCACCAAAGGGTTTGCCAAACCTACACAAATATCACCCTCATTTTCATCTAGACAAAGTGACAGGTACATCTCTCCTAGCTCATTAATTAAGGCACCATTTCAAAAACAGACATCACCACGGGTGGCAGTTCAAATAAGTGACAGAAGTCACAAACAATAAACAAAGGCAGCAGAGCGTCACAGATCACATTACACCTCCCTAAAACAAACAAGCACAAGAAAAACAACAGAAAGAAGCACTCTCAAGCACACTGGCAGACACACCAATATTTGGGAACAGAGACGAGAGAGTTTACAAACTAAGGGGCATATTAGCAAGAAATTTGTTAAAATTATCGCAGTTTTTGCTAAAACGGTGATAATGGGCTTGCTAATATGCGTCATAGAATTCCAATAGAAGCCCAGGTTGGATGTCCTGCACATCTAACCTGGGCTTCTATTGGAATTCTATAACGCATATTAGCAAGCCCATTATCGCAGTTTTAGCGGCAGTTCCCTGCCACTAAAATGGCGATAATTTTAACGAGGTTCTTGCTAATATGCCCCTAAAATCGTGGCGGAACTGTCTCCATAAGTTGATTTATGTATTTATACAAGGCGGTCAGTGCTGGGACCCATCGAAGAGGGCGGGCCCTAAAAGCACGTTCAATAGGCGGGGCTCTCAAAGTACTGCCCTGTAAGTCCCCCACCCCCAAAGACAGGACAGGCCCAATAAAATGTTAATGAGCCGGTGACTGTGTGGACATTACGCTGCATATACCATGCTGAGGAGGGATTGACCTAATCAAAGGCCGCGAAAACCCGCGAGTTCTAGCATGCAGGAGACAGTCAGTTACAGTGTGAGTAGGTAGAATGGCTGTTGACACTTTCACCTACTATGTGAGTTGGGTTCCCTCTTTAGAGAGAGTGGGATAGATGAAAGTGTTCACCAAGAGACTGGTGTGCATGTCAGTGGCAGGAGAGTGAACAAGACATCAAGAATGTATCCGCCTGGTTCGCCAACTGCACCAACAGAGTCACTCATATGAGGCCCACCAAGACCAACAGAGCCACCAGACAAGCTAGCTGGAGCACACCAGAACTCAGGACAATGAAATGCAACTGAAAAAGGCTATAAAGAAGATGGCGCACCAGTAAAGATTTCACAGACCGAGCCACCTTCAAGTCAGCCCTCAACAAATACCAGCAACACCCAAAAAACACAAAAAGAAAATCTCTGGAAGGCTGCCTGAAGCCAGCTCCAACCACCGCAAAGACACCGAAAACATGATCCTCCCCTACCCAGAAACTCTGCAACAACTTGGTGGACTACTTCTCTAACAAGATACCTACCATCCACAGAAACTTCAAACCACAACCCACCAACTTCCACAACATCATCACACCTGCTGACGCCACTCACAACCACCCACGCACCTCATGGAGCCAGCTCACCACACAGAGCACTACAGCCATCATGAACTCCATTTATTCGGGTGCACCCACGAACCCCAGTCCCCACCACTTCATCCACCTCAGAAGCAAGAATAACAGCTACAAACTCACCTCTATTCTCAATGTATCCATTACTACAGACAACATCCCAGATGAATGGGAACACACAGAAGTAAAACCCCTCCTCAAGAAACCCTGCACCAACCCCAGAGAACTCAAGAAATACCGCCCCATCTCTTTGCTCTCCTTCCCCGGCAACTCACTAAACACCTGGAGTGAAACAACCTTTTGGATACCTCCCAATCCAGATTGCGAGCCAACCACAGCACTAAGACTGCCCTCATGACTGCCACCGATGACATCAGAACCCTCCTCGGGGACAAACAGCATCCCTGGTCCACCTCAACCTCTCAGCAGTGTTCGATACTGTATCCCTCCACACCCTCATTAGGAGACTCCACCACATCGGAATCCAAGAACACGCACTTAAATGGATCGCATCCTTCCTTATACGGCAAACCCAGACAATCCTTTTCCCACCCTACACGTCAGACCCCAAAAGCATCATCTGCAGCGTCCCTCAAGGTTCATCCCTCAGTCCCACTCTGTTCAACACTTACATGATGCCCCTGGCCAACATCGTCAGAACCCATGCCTCAACATCATATCCTATGCAGATGACACCCAGCTCACCCACTCACTCTCAAAAGACAAAGTCACCGCTGGGACAAACTTCTACAACTGCATGATGAATGTCGCCAATTGAATGAAAACCATCTACCTGAAACTCAATACGGACAAGATGAAAGTGATGATTTTTGGGAACAACACCTCCCCATGGACCAACACTTGTTGGCCCTCCAAACTTAGACCCACATCCACTACAACAGCCCATGCCTGCAACCTTCGCATCATTCTAGACAGCAACATTACCATGAAATTCCAGATCAACGCAGTCTCCTCCGCCTGCTTCCACACCCTCCGCATGCTCCGAAAAATCTTCAGGTGGCTTCCCGTCACCACCAGGAAAAAAGCCACTCAAGCCTCAGACACCAGCATGCTGGACTAAGGTGAATAGCTCTATGCAGGTATCACCACCCAGCTCCTGAAGTGACTTCAGACAATACAGAACTCAGCTGCATGACTCATCCTCAACCTCCCCAAATGGACCCACATCAGCCCCCATCTCTGGAACCTCCACTGGCTCCTCATCCAGAAAAGATGCAATTTCAAGATGCTGACCCACACCTACAAAGACCTCCATGACCTGGGACCTGGGTACATCAAACACCGCCTGAACTTCCACCAACCCTCCAGACACCTGCGCTCAGCCTCCCTCATCTTGCACACCCTCTGTGAATCTGCCAAAGCTACGCTGAAGGACGCTCCTTATCCTACCTCACCGCCAAGACCTGGAACAACCTTCTCCTGCACCTCCGAGCATCATCTTCTCTCCTTGAATTCAGAAAGGGACTTCAGGCCTGGATATTTGACTAAGTCCAGAAAGAACCCAGCACCTGGATACCCTTGCAGGTGATTAGACACACTTTTCAAATCTGAGTTGATTGAATGTGAGCTAGGTGCAGGCTCCTGATGCCACAGGCAGGTGGCAGGGCTCTGCACAGCACATTAGGAAGGATATCCCTCTGACAGACATCCCCTTGGAGGCAGGAGTTGGCAGTACCTAAATGCCAGTGTGCCAGGTGCGATTGAATGACTGACTTGTTGGATGGATGGAAGTTTTAGATGCGTGAGCCAGGTGGCACAGTGACTTAGGGTGAGCTAGGAGAGAGAGTGTTCCACTTTTTCAATGAACCCTTGGAGATGTCATACCTGAGTGGATCCTTGGAAGCCATGAAGGGTTTTTCATGACCAGGACAAGTGGCATTAGGCCCAGCCTGGGGCATTGATAATGATCTCTTGGGGTGGCATGATCTCCTGGTGCCTTACCTTAGGCCGGAATGACCCTTTACCTGGCAAGACGAAGGAGGAAGGTAAGTGGATTAGATATGCAGGACACCCTTAGGGCCACCATCCTGGTAGGCAGGTAGGACACAGATTCAGGTTCCTGCCTCAAAGTTAAGCATCTCTGTTCGCCAATCACCTCGCGAGCAGTTCTCTTCCAGTAACATCAGCCCTTCACCGTTTATCACATGAAGTTGTTCCCTTATTATCCTGATGCCAAGTTTACTGCCCTGTGTATGATAACACCACTAGGGCTGTGCGCCTAACTTTATGTGCATTTCAGTTGTACACCATATGAGGTTCTGTGTGATTCAGAACTGTGTTCGAAAAGCCTGTGTGCTTCAGGACTGTGCTCGAAAGGTCTCTGTAGGTTGGGCCAAAAGGTCTATGTGGCAGCCACAGTGATCCAGGGCCATTTAAATGTCTGTGTTGGGTCTGTGCTAACAAGGACCAGGCTCCAAAGGTCAGTGTGGGGTGTATGTGATCTAGGACAGAGTTCTTAACCTGTGGTCCGGGTACCATTGGGGTCTATTAAGCCTACTCAGGGGGTCTGTGACTGCTTAGAAAATTAAATAAGATTAACAGATTAATATGGAGTCCATAAATAAAGAAGCAAAATATAAACTTAAACATTTTAAAAAGTTCTGTAAATGTGAAGGAATTTGAAATTGAAGGCTAAATATTAAGTTGGTATCCTCAGATTCATCTTTGGGAACAGTGCAAGTGCATCAAACTATTGATGGATGGCCTCTGTGGAGTTACAAAAGCTCCACCATTCCTTTGAAGATTCATTTTTGCTGTTTGATTGTGAATTAAATAAAATAAGTCATCATTTGTGTATTTGTTTGATGAATGCTTGTTTTCATATTTTTGTGTATAGTTTTGCGGTTCAAATCTATTGCTTTTGCTGGCGTCCATGGATTCTAATAACAACTCAGTGGCGGTCGGCAGATTCAAATAATGATTCACTGGTGGTCCCGGGATTCCAGTAATTATTCAATGGGGGGTTCTCATAAGTTAAAAGGATAAGAATCTGAGTGTGCTTTATGTCTCTGTGGGGTCTTTGGCAACCATGACTGAGCTGGAACATTCTGTGTGGTGATTTGTGTCACCCAGGACCATGCTCTCATGGTTGTGTGGGGCCTATGTAGTTCAGTACAGTGCTGGAATATCTCTGTTGCAGCATATGTCAACTAGGAGTGTGCTTTATGTGCGAAGTCTATTTGATCCAGGCACTTCTTGAAAGGTATATGTGGAGTCTGTGTGATTCAGGGCTGTGCTTAAAAAGTATGGGCCCGATTCACAAAGCTAACTTAGACAAAATCATAAACTTACTACTTTTGGTATTCACAGAAGTTAGGATTTTGTCTTAAGTTTGTCTTAAGACAGACTTAAGACAAAATCCTAACTTAAGTCTGTCTTAAGTTTGTCTTAAGTCTGTCTTAAGCTTGTCTTAAGACAGACTTAAGCCAAAATCCTAACTTAAGTCTGTCTTAAGTCTGTCTTAAGTTTGTCTTAAGACAGACTTAAGCCAAAATCCTAACTTAAGTCTGTCTTAAGTTTGTCTTAAGACAAACTTAAGACAAAATCCTAACTTCTGTGAATACCAAAAGTAGTAAAGTTAGGATTTTGTCCTAAATTAGTTCTGTGAATCGGCCCTATATGTGGATTCTTGTGATCCAGGGCTGTGCTTGAAAGTTTTGTGTAGAGTTTGTGTGATCTGGGGCCATGGTTGAAAGGTTTATGTGGCGTCTGTGCTATCTATGGCAATGCTTGAAAGGTGTGTGTGGAATCTGCGTGATCGATGACTGAGATCGAAAGGTGTATGTGGAATATGTGTGATCCATGGTCTTGATCATAAGGTATGTGTGGAGTCTGTGTGATCAAGGACCATGCTCGAAAGGTACATGCAGAGTCTATGTGATCCAGACCTGTGCTTGAAAGATACGTGTGGAGTCTGTGTGTTACAGGGCCTTGCTCGAAAGGTATGTGGGAGTCTGTTTCATCCAGGACAGTGATGGAAAGGTATATGTGGAGTCTGTGTGATCCAGGGTTTTGATCAAAAGAAATGTGTAAAGTCTGTGTGATCCAGTGCTATGATCGAAAGGCATATGTGGAGTCTGTTTGATCCATGGCCATGATCGAAAGATATGTTTGCAGTCTGTGTAATCCAGGGACTGGTTTGAAAGGTATATGTGGAGTCTGTGTGATGCAGGGTGGTGATCGAAAGGTATATGTGGACTCTGTGTGATCCAGGGCTGTGCTTGAAAGGTAAATGTGATATGTGGAGTCTGTGTGATCAAGGGCTATTATCAGAAGGTGTATGTGGAGTCTGTGTGATCTAGGGTAGTGATCGAAAGGTAGATGTGGAGTATTTGTGATCCATGGGCATGATCAAAAGGTATATGTGAAGTCTGTGCGATCCAGAGCCGTGATTTAAATGTATGTGTGATGGCTATGTAATTCAAATCCATGCTTGAAAGGTATATGTGGAGTCTGTGAGATCCAGGACAATGCTCGAAAAGTATATGGCATCTGTGCGAACAATGGCTGTGATCGAAAGGTATGTGTGGAGTCTGTGTGATCCAGGGCCATAATCAAAACGTATATGCATGTGTGCACATCAACTTAGATGTACAGCTGTAGCGGTTTCTGTAGGCGAGTAGGATATGCTTACTATGGTTACCCCCACTTTTTGCAGGCGTTTCACTGTTTTTCGACTTTAGTCTGGCTGGGATCCTGCTAATCAGGACCCCAGCCTAGTTGTTTCCTCTCTAAATTGATTGCATGTACATTAGGTACACTCCAGATTGGTTACTGGGTTACCCTTGTGAGTCCCTAGTATATGGTACCTTAGGTACTAAGGGCATAGGTACCCCAGAGGCCTACCAGGGGCTGAAGCATGTATTATGCCACCACTGGGAAGCCTTCCAAAATGACACCACAGGTCTACTACTGCAGCCTGGGTTAGGTGGTGCATGCACCCCTTACTAAGACATAGGTTACCTATATCTACCTTACATCACTGATACATTTAAACCTATAAGTCACTCCTATGGCAGGCCTTTTCAATCCTGAAGGCAGAGCGCTTGGTTTTGTGTAAGAGGGTGCCCATGCATGAGCAGGACCCCTCTGCAACTTTCTGAATCACTTCTTTGTAGCTGTTATGTGATGCAGCCAGACCATATACTCTTAAGTGCAATATAACCTTGCGGTTAATGCTAACTTTGGAATGGCTACATGGAAACATGTCATGTTTGGTGTCAAACACTTTGGAATCCTACCCACCCGCCAGTTCTGGTGGCGGGGGTAGAATTCCACCCTCCTAGAGGGAGCAGACATGTACACACTTACCTAACCGGTAATAGTTTAAAAGAGCCCCAGCATCACAAAATGGATGCTGCAGCCACAAACATGAGCCTGACCTCCTGCTGCTGGACGAAACTCCGTAGGGGAGGCCTGCACAATAGATTTCCTGTCACAGGGTGGTGTAACCACCTCCCAGACAGGCTTTAGTGTATTGGGGCTGGGTGGGTGCATTCAGTGAATGCTTTTCAGACAGTGCTAGGGGCACACTTGGTGTCCCTATGCACACCCCAGTTCAAACCGGTTGCAGGGGCACTCAGCCCCTGCTCTGACGCGAAACTGGACAAAGGGAAAGGGGTGTAACCACCCCCTCCCTGGGTCCTCCCATAGGTGGGACCCTAGAGTACGTCCAACCCCTAAACTTAGTATAAGAATAGGAACCCAGTCATTAGGACTTCAGATTACACCTGAACGAAACTCTGCAACATATATCCTGGAACTTCGACATTCTACATCGACTAGCAGATGGAAGAATCTCCCTTGGGGTCAAGTAGTGACTCCCCTGTTCAAACAGGCACCAAAGAAGCATCTTGTCGGTCTGCATTTCAAAGGCTCCCGCAGATCCTGCTGGATTTGCAACTCAGAACATTGACTTCCAGACTTCTCAGAGGCCGACACAAGATCCCAGCAAAGCTGAGACCCACTGCCCTCACGAGTGATGTGGGATTGGAACTCCTGGACACAGTGCACATTTGCAAGTACATCAACTTCTCGAGCTTTCTCGAAGATGTGCACTGGGTTACTTGTAGTCCAAGCCCGAGCACCATTTGGTAGAACGCAAGATGGGCGCACACCGCTAGCCTCTCCACCGGATCGCCCCTCAGCATTCTGGGAGTGGTAGTGCGAGTAGCAAGGAAACCGGAAAGTTCAAAGTGTATCACCTTGGATGGTGCAAATCAGTTCTTGAAGCTTCAGTAATCTCTAGACCCGAGACATGGCCCGGGTTTCGGGATTTATATCCCTCATCAGTAGAGATAAAGTTCAGGGGTGGTGAAGAAAGCCGCTGTAGATCCGTCAAGGGCCTTGTTGCCTGCTCAGCACGCAGGTGCGTTTCCCAAAAGCCCGTCGGCTTGGTGGCTCGCAAAAGCCCTTAAGTAGAACGCAAGATGGGCGCACACCGCTAGCCTCTCCACCGGATCGCCCCTCAGCATTCTGGGAGTGGTAGTGCGAGTAGCAAGGAAACCGGAAAGTTCAAAGTGTATCACCTTGGATGGTGCAAATCAGTTCTTGAAGCTTCAGTAATCTCTAGACCCGAGACATGACCCGGGTTTTGGGATTTATATCCCTCATCAGTAGAGATAAAGTTCAGGGGTGGTGAAGAAAGCCGCTGTAGATCCGTCAAGGGCCTTGTTGCCTGCTCAGCACGCAGGTGCGTTTCCCAAAAGCCCGTCGGCTTGGTGGCTCGCAAAAGCCCTTAAGTAGAACGCAAGATGAGCGCACACCGCTAGCCTCTCCACCGGATTGCCCCTCAGCATTCTGGGAGTGGTAGTGCGAGTAGCAAGGAAACCAGAAAGTTCAAAGTGTATCACCTTGGATGGTGCAAATCAGTTCTTGAAGCTTCAGTAATCTCTAGACCCGAGACATGGCCCGGGTTTCGGGATTTATATCCCTCATCAGTAGAGATAAAGTTCAGGGGTGGTGAAGAAAGCCGCTGTAGATCCGTCAAGGGCCTTGTTGCCTGCTCAGCACGCAGGTGCGTTTCCCAAAAGCCCGTCGGCTTGGTGGCTCGCAAAAGCCCTTAAGTAGAACGCAAGATGGGCGCACACCGCTAGCCTCTCCACCGGATCGCCCCTCAGCATTCTGGGAGTGGTAGTGCGAGTAGCAAGGAAACCGGAAAGTTCAAAGTGTATCACCTTGGATGGTGCAAATCAGTTCTTGAAGCTTCAGTAATCTCTAGACCCGAGACATGGCCCGGGTTTCGGGATTTATATCCCTCATCAGTAGAGATAAAGTTCAGGGGTGGTGAAGAAAGCCGCTGTAGATCCGTCAAGGGCCTTGTTGCCTGCTCAGCACGCAGGTGCGTTTCCCAAAAGCCCGTCGGCTTGGTGGCTCGCAAAAGCCCTTAAGTAGAACGCAAGATGGGCGCACACCGCTAGCCTCTCCACCGGATCGCCCCTCAGCATTCTGGGAGTGGTAGTACGAGTAGCAAGGAAACCGGAAAGTTCAAAGTGTATCACCTTGGATGGTGTAAATCAGTTCTTGAAGCTTCAGTAATCTCTAGACCCGAGACATGGCCCGGGTTTCGGGATTTATATCCCTCATCAGTAGAGATAAAGTTCAGGGGTGGTGAAGAAGGCCGCTGTAGATCCGTCGGCTTGGTGGCTCGCAAAAGCCCTTAAGTAGAACGCAAGATGGGCACACACCGCTAGCCTCTCCACCGGATCGCCCCTCAGCATTCTGGGAGTGGTAGTGCGAGCACCATTTGCACTGAAGATTGTGGGCCTACACTCCACGAGTGTTCTGTGGGCCCGCTTCTAGCATTTCCGCTTGAGGCTCCTTTGCGATCCCTGGTCCGTTGACTGGTGGGTCTCCATTATGGTAACTCTTCTTTTTCTTGGGCTTCCTGGTTGCTCCAGACGTGCCCTGACTGATCCCCAAAGGGTGAGTCCCGCAGACCTTACTGGTCTGCACCAAAGCCAATCTTTGCTTTCTGCGTGAGTTGCTGTTACCAAGGCTTGTTGGGTACAATCCGGAAACTGACACCGCAGCACTCGACATCCTTTGTGGGACAGCTCAAATCCAGCTCTTGATTGTCCTCAACACCTCCTGGTCCTCGTGTCTGAAGAGTCAAGCTTCACCTTCTTCGCCTGAAATCACCCAACATCGATTGGCATCTTCTCCTCACCTTCCTGGTCACTGGCTAGTGACCCAGACTCTGTCCCCTCTGCTTTCAGATTCTTCAGATCTCCGATCCACCCTTGGATCCACCCGGACACTTTCCATTTGGTCGCCTGCAGCACTTTTCAGCAGCTCGCCATTGAAAACGATGACAAAACCTGACACCAAAAGACACAAATGCACCCGGCTTCCCTAGGTGAGGTAACACAAGTACTCTGGTGCTCCCGTGGGTATTAACTCTAGAACCGCCTAGTTCTAAAGGGGTTTGCTCCAAGTCCTCTTCTAACTGTCCTTAATCTGTAATTTTCCAACTGCGACTTTCCCCATAGAAGTTAATGGTGATTCACAGCTGTGTTTAGAGACTGCACGTGTCCCCTGTGGGTCCCCTGTGTCACTACCTTGGGTGGGTTCTGGTGGCCCCAGCGATTCTAAAGGCTCTAGGCCTTGTATCTATGTCAAGGCATGGTTCTTATACCACTTTCTTAGTATATGGTTTGGTACGTTGTGAGAAAGTGCCATCTTTCTTGCCTTGGTATGGCCCCACTTTTTTCTGAACTGCTGATGTGCTTTGACTGAGTGTGCCCTGGGTTCGTGCCAACCAGGTACCCAGTGCCCGTGTTCCTTCCCTAAAACTGTGTTGAAACTAAAACCCAATTGGCATCCCTGGCCACCTATCAGCCCCTAATAAATGGTACCCTAGGTACCCAGGGCATGGTGACCAGAGAAGACCCCTGAGGACTGCAGCACTTATTGTGCCACCCTCAGTGGCCCTGTACGCTGACACCCACACACTGCCTTTGCAGGCTGAGTGTCTAAGTACAGAACTAAACCAAGAGTCGACATGGCACACATCCCTGTGTGCCATGCCCACAGAACCCACTGCTCTTGCATACTTCAGTCACCCTTCTAGCTGGGTGCCCTATGCCAGAGGTGTGGGCACAGGCGCATGAGCCCTGTGCCCCTACAGTACCCAAGGCGATTCCTGGGTACTGTAAGTGCTGTGATGCCATTAAGAGTATATGGTGCTGGGAGGTTGTCATTATGAACTCCACAGCACCTTAATGGCTTCACTGAAGACTGACAGGTTTGGTACCAAACTTCTCAGCACATTAAACCCGCACTGATGCCAGTGTGGGATTTAATGTAAAATGCATCATAGGGCATCTTAGAGATACCCCCTGAAAACCTAACCTACAATACGCATCTGGGCTGAGTGGCTGCAGAGGCTGCCACACAGCAGACATGTTGCTGGACCCCTGGGTGGAGAGCCCCCGCTCTCCTGGGCCTGCAACAATGCACATCCTGGGCGAGGTCCTAAGTCTCCTCCCCCAGGATGGGCAGGGCGAAGCTTCAAAGGCATGCCGCCTCTGTGAGCTTCTCCAGACCATTTGCTGTACCCAGCAACTGGCCCCCACCAGTCCTGACCCCCACTCTGCCGGGAAGACTGGCGGGAAAAACTACGTCAGGAAGGGGGGGGTGACAGCCTATGCCAACCCCACCCCTCAGTTGGGGAGACGAGGTGAAGCACGACCCCGGGCTCCGGCCATCTTAAAGATGGGGAGCCATGCCCAATTACAGCCAGGCTCCTGCCCCCCTCCCACACGAAAGGAGCAGGCTAGGCGGTGTACCCACCCCAGGACGGGGACCTATTTGTCCCTGCCCTTGCCCTACCTGTAACGCCCCATAATTCAGTATTTAGGGGCTCCCTAAACCACCCTTTCTCAGATCCCAATAAGAAAAGAAGACCCGCGCGCAGGTGCTAACAACAGGACGACAACAACTGACTTGGACCCAGCCCTACCGGTCTGTCGATCCTGGAACCTGCTCCTGCCTATCCCCGGCGACTGCTGCGGACAGCAATCTTGGGACACCCAGAAGACCTGCCTTCCTTGACCCTCCGCAAGATTGGGACTCCCATCAGCAGAGACTATGCTGCAACAAACCCCCTGGTGCCAGCCAGGATGCTCCGAACCAGCCCACTCTGCACCCGCCGAGCCCGGCCCGTACCCGAGTGAACCAAGACCATGAGGACGTCCCCCCGGTGGCTGGGGCCCAAAGTCCATTGCTCAAAGACCCTCCTCGATGAACCAGACGACGCCTGCAGACTCAGAACCAGGGGCCATCCCAACCGTGACCAGCTGAGGGTAAGCTTTTCCGACACCCAAAGACACCCCTGCACCCGGCGCTCTACAGCTCCCTCTGCCTCCCTTTGGGGTACCTACCTGTGCTCCAAGATCCCAACTTACCTCTCGAAGTGCTGGTCGCCCCTGGAAAGTCTCCACCCCCGAGCCTGCAGCCTTTATGCCCTTTTGACCTTTTCTATTGGATAATATTGAGTGCCCGGTGGCTCAAAAGCACCCTGCACCCAGCCGCCCGAGTACCGCTGGCTGTGCCACCTTTGTCCTATCCTGCTTCCCCCTTTGGTCTGAGCAAGTGACCAGAAGCCCAGCTCCCACAGCCGTGTGGCTGCTAGCCAGCAGCTACCAACCGGAGGCCCCCCGTCCCCCATTGGATAACATTGGGCCTACCTACCTCTGCACCCGCCCTGCGCCGCTGAGGGTGAACCAACTGCACCTACCTGACCCTGGGGGACCCCTGAGTCTATGCCCAGAACCAATACCTTCACCAGTCGAGTACTCACCAGGAATCCGGTAACTCACTTACCTGCCATTGAATAATATTGACTGGTTTCACTCGAAAAATCTTCTGTCTACTTTTGAAAACTTGAAAATTCATATACAATCATCGGAATTCCGAAATACTCACCTGTGATCAGGAGAGGAGTCAGTACTGTACCTTGTAGCCCAGTGCTGAAACGCAAAAGTGACTTGTATTTTCTCCATAGGAATCCATTGTCTGCTTTTCTATGAAATTTCTTCTGCCTACTTTTGAAAACTAGAAGTATTCTTTAAAAATCATACGAAATACTGAAGCATAAATACTTGCCTGTTTTGAGTTGAGACGCCAGTGCTGGCCCCAGGAGACCAGTACTGGATTACAAAAGTAACGAGATCGTACTTTACCTGCAACCTGAATTTTCTCCCATTGGATAACATTGTAAGATTTTCGTTGAAAGTGTTAACTTTTAAAACAGCTTTATATTTCTGAAAAATCACTGCTATAACTAAAACGGCTTTACTAAATTGGTTTCAGCTTAGACCCCAGGACTGAATCTAGAACCCAGTCCTGGAACTACCAAAGTAATTGTCAAAGTAATCAACTGTATTTATATGTTGAAAACCTATTGAATTCAATGCTTTAGTGTGTCTAGGATTGTATTGCCGACTGCATCCCCTGTATCTGTTGTGTTCACAAAGTTTATTGCCTCTAAGCAAAGTAATTACATGAGAGTACTCATTTCGAGGAAAGTCTATTTTTATGCCTGTTGGTTCTAAAAATAAAACAACTATATCTTTTTTTATATAAAAACAATTGGCCTGGAGTTCAGTCCTTGAGTGTGTGAAATCCTTTGCTGACTGAGTGCGTACAACAAATGCTTTACACTGTCCTCTGGTACTGCCTTACTGCTCGACCAAGCTACCACTTTGGAGAGTAAGGTCAGCCCTGACTTTAACCTCTGTTATACCTCTGGGGTTTGTGGACTCTATACACACTGTACCTTATTCTGGTCCAGTATATATAGAGCCTCTTTCTCACATACGCCCCTAGGGCTAAATGTATACTGTGCTAATTTACTGTGTGCTAAATACGTTTACTGAATGTACTTTTGCCTCTAGCCTTATAAAGAGACTAGAGGAATGTGTTAAGAATAAATACATATAGTTTATATATATACCTGGTTTGGTTCTCCTTTCATTTGGTCATTCATGAGATTATAGACTGGTAAAACAAGCTGTGTTACATTCCTTCAAGACTTAGCCTGAAGGTTGCTCTCCACAGCTACCACTTAGAGAGCTTTCTATAAGGCTGTCTTTAAACCTGCCATCAATAAGGGTTGTTTGGACTGGTGCAAGGTGCCCACTAGAATAGTGAACAGCATATGCCAGGACAACTTCTCACAGTTTCATCATACACAGGGCAGTGAACTTGGAGTCAGGGGTTTGTCCAAAATGTATGTGTGGGGTCTGTGTGACCCAGGACAGTGCTTGAAAACTTGTGTGAAGTCTGTGTGATCTAGGGCCATGATCAAAAGGTATGTGTGGAGTCTGTGTTAACCTGGGCTGTGCTTGAAAGGATTGTGTGGAGTGTTTGGGATCCAGGCCGTGGTCAAAATGTAAATCTGGTATCAATGTGATCCAGGACAGTGCTTGAAAGGTATGTGTGGAATCTGTGTGATCTGGGGCCCTGATTGAAAGATATGTGTAGAGTCTGTTTGATCCAGGATCATGCTCGAATAGTATTCGTAGAGTCTGTTTAATCCAGAGCAGTATTCAAAAGGTAAATGTAGATTCTGTGGGATCCAGGGCTGTGCACAAAAGGTATCATGGAGCCTGTTTGATCCAGAGCCGTATTCAGAAGGTATATGTAGATTCTGTGTGATCCACGGCTGAGATCGAAAAGCATGTGTGGAGTCTGTGTGATCCATGGTGGTGATCAAAAAGTAAATGTGGAGTTTGCATCATACATGACTGTGATCTAAAAGTATCTGCTCAGTCTTTGTGATCCAGGTCAGTGAACGAAAGGTATATGTGAAGTCTGTGTGATCCAAGGCCATGCTTGAAAGGTACGTGTGGAATCTGTGTGATCCAGGGTTATGATCAAAATGTAATTGTGGATCTGTGTGATCTCGTGCTATGCTTCAAATGTATACGTGGAGGGCCCGATTCACAGAATTAACTTAAGACAAAATCCTAAACTTACTACTTTTGGTATTCACAGAAGTTAGGATTTTGTCTTAAGTTTGTCTTAAGACAGACTTAAGACAGACTTAAGTTAGGATTTTGTCTTAAGTTTGTCTTAAGTCTGTCTTAAGTTTGTCTTAAGACAAATTTAAGACAAAATCCTAAATTCTGTGAATACCAAAAGTAGTAAGTTTGGGATTTTGTCTTAAGTTAGTTCTGTGAATCGGGCCCGGAGTCTCTGTGATCCATGGCTTTGATGGAAAAGTATATGTGGAGCCTGTGTGATCCAGAACAGTGCTCGAAAAGTGTATGTGGAATCTGTGTGCTTGAGTGCCGTGCTTGAAAGGAATGTGTGAAGTCTTTGAGATCCATTGCGTGATCAAAAGGTACATGGAGTCTGTGTGCTCCAGGACCTTGCTCAAAAGGCAAATGTGTAGTCTATGTGAGCCAGAGACATGATTGAGAGTTATACGTGGAGTCTGTGAGATCAAAGGCCATCCTTGAAAGGTGTAAGTGGAGTTTGTGTGATCCATAGCTGTGATCAAAATGTATTTGTGGAGTCTGTGTAATCCATGGCAGGGATCAAAAGGTACATGTAGGGTCTGTGTGATACCGGGCCGTATTCAAATTGTATATGTGGAGTCTGTGTGATCTATGGGCATGATACAAAGGTATATGCGGAGTCTGTGTGATCCATGGCAGTGATAGAAGGGTATATGTGGAGTCTGTGTGATCTATGGGCATGATACAAAGGTATATGCGGAGTCTGTGTGATCCATGGCAGTGATAGAAGGGTATATGTGGAGTCTGTGTGATCTATGGGCATGATACAAAGGTATATGTGGAGTCTGTGTGATCTATGGGCATGATACAAAGGTATATGTGGAGTCTGTGTGATCCATGGCAGTGTTAGAAGGGTATATGTGGAGTCTGTGTGATCTATGGGCATGATGTAAAGGTATATGTGGAGTCTGGGTTATCCATGGCATTGATGAAAAGGTATATGTGGAGTCTGTGTGATCCATGACTCTGATTTGAAAGTTAGGTGTAGAGTCTGTGTAATCTGGTGCCATGCTCGAAAAGCATGTGTGGAGTCTGTGTGATCCAGGACAGCGCCTGATAGGTATATGTTGAGTCTCAATGTCAAAATCTTTATTTGGTTAATATTTCATAACCATAAAAGATACCATAAAATAATGAATACAAAAACCTTTTTATATTTTGGATCAAATACAATCTGCATGCATATGCGGTAATGATTTCCTCACCTTCACAGCACTATTTACAAAACGTAATACTTCAGAACAAATCGGTAGATAGTGACAATATTGTAAATAAAAAAGGCAGGCCTACACTATTTACATTGTATTGAAAATTGTTTTAAAATTGGGCTCTAGGAGACTTATAAAATTTACAGAAAAAAGCTAAATGTATAGTACTTTGTACAGACTTCCCATCACATGGGCAGTCTGTTATCTTTAAACCAACCAGCTGGTTTATGATGTGCAAGCATAAAATGCATTGTACCCGTACGATAACAGATTAAATACAACATTGTTCACTATTTAAAACATACGAAAGATAACACTGTAAGCCAGGGTGTGAGGGAATTAAACCATAAACCCCCACTGAACTCATAACACTCTGACTGTGATCCCTGGTGACTCTAGTCACATTTTTCAAATTAAGCTTAAGTTCAACCTTAGTAAGTTTCGTTAGTGTGGAAATAATACTTTCTTCAGTGGACCTCAGGGTAAAACCTAAAGAGTCATAGGACTGTTTAATACATCTTAATCAATCAATTGTGTAAGAGCAATCAAGTGACAAACAGTCAACAATTAATGCCCTATTCAAGGTGCATTCGGGTTTAGTCCAGAGGGACTACCAAAGCTGCATTGGTCGTGATTTAATAATAACTTCAATATACGATTTCCCAATTCCTTATGACAAATTAGTGCTGGGGTAGCTTGGGAAACAACAGAATATCTTCCAAGGATTCTATTCTCTGCTCGTTGTAAGGCCTGAGAGTCAGCATAGCCCCATGTACGCGAGCCATAGGTGGCAGCCAAGATGCTTTTAGCATTATATATTTAAGTCTCTCTCTAATTGGTCTGGACCCCAATTTCGAAGCAAACCAAAAGAGCAATGCAGTTGTTGGGACTTAAGCCGAATTTGAGGCATCCACATCCCTTTGTTGTCTAATAATACCCCTAAATAAGAGAACGTCAATTCTATAGGGATCACAGTATTTTTAACAATGAATTTCCTCACCATAGGATTTCCCTTCCCACAGATCATCACAAATGTCTTAGACAGAGTGACTTTAAAATTAAGCGATTCCATAAACACAGTAGCCCATTTGCAGTGCGGGCAAAAAGAACCACATTATATGCATACAATAGGGTAGGTATAAACCTTTGGTAAGCCATTGGTGGATCGCAAAAGAGATTGTTCAAGGTAACGTATATACAATGTAAATAAGAAAGGGGCCAGAACACACCCTTGCCTGACTCCCTTGTCTACCTTAAATTGACATGGTCATTCTCCTCCAGGACCAAATCGAACCCTAGCAGCAACATGTCGGTAGAGATGATTTAACAGATTAATAATGTGAGGGTCAACACCCATAGAGACAGAATCTGCCACAATTTAATGTGGTTAACACATCCGAAGGTGGTACTCAAGTCCATAAAAAAGCCAGGAAGAGGAAACCCTTCCTAACCTCCGTACACTTCACCAAAAGTAGTTCCAGATTTAAACACTATTAAAGAATACTTCAACTCTTCCTAGAACCCTATTGTAAATCAGAGATAATGGAATGATTTTCTGCCCAATCTTCCATCCTCTACAACAACGCCCTCACCAGACGTTTTACCGATCTGTCAAGCAAAGAAATTGGGCGATAGGATTGAGGGTCCCATCTCTCTCCTTTTTTGAGAACTGGGACAATCACGGTTCTAGACCAATAGGAAGGGAGCCATCCCTCACTGACTCACTGACAGTGTTCAGTGCGTTAGTTAGTAATGGCGCCTACAGCGCATTGTTATCTTTAAACAAATCAATAGGCACATCCATCAGGTCCCACTAATTCACCTATATGGCCTCAGGTCAATGCTCATTGGACGTCATCCAAACTAAAAGTTAAATGAAAGTCATGGGGGATTCGTACAAATTCTTCTTCCATATCGGCTCCATTATCTACAGGGGCAGAAAAGATTCTACTATCATGGGCTATCCATTGGTCCGCTGTGACCTCCTGGTCTAAAGCCGGGTGGTTTTCCTCCCTAAAGTATGAAGAATTACAAATGGACCAGAACAACCTTGAATCTTTTAAAGCACTGGCTTTGCCTAAATTAGCCCAGGCCTGCTCCCTTATGATAGACTTCTGGGTTTGTGAAACACGTTTATACTGTGTGCGATTGCAGCGCTATATTTTGGGTGTCCTTTAAAATCTTTTTCAGATTTGAGTGCGCCTGCCAACACGAATCATGAAAACAAACCCTTTACACATTTTCTCTGTGGGACAGTATTGTAGTGTAGTTCCTATATTCCCAATAGGCTCTGCGCAGTGGAATAACATAAACAGTAGTTTAGACGTAGGACTGAGGTCGACTAGGTCTCTACTGAATATGTTAGACTATAATTAGGTATGCCAGCTAGCTCAGAGGTCACTAGCAACTTTCTCGAGTGAACCGGAAGGGGTTAATTTTCCTGAATATACAAGAAGGGATTAGTTTCTGACAACCGCATAAACATGACAACTTTGCTCCCCCTAGAACAAGGAGTATATCTCCAGAGTTGTGTGAAAACAATAGACAACTATTTCACTCAGTCCATCGTGCATGCTTAGTTTCACCAGGAGTGCAGAGAAATAGAGAGACGGGCGTTTTCAATAAAAGTGGTTATTTATGGAGTAGTCTTCTTTCTCATGCAAGAGAAATGATTTGCCACCATTGCAAAACTTATCATGAAGTAAAGTGCGTACAGTAAAAGGAGTATTATGAAATAATACTGTAAAAGCATTTATATGGTTTCTGAGCCATAAGATACTTAAAATGGATAACATATATACATACTTAAAATCATTCACTAAACGTGCTCAACTGGTGCTTCTAAGATACGCCTACCCCGGTGTACCTAACCTAAGCCTAGTACGTGGGAAGGAGTAAGTGAGCTGCAGTTTAAGTTAAGTAAGTTTTTGCCAAGAATCTGAATCAAGAATTCTCTGAGGATCTAATCAGCTCCGTACCTTGGTTATAGAATGAAGGAGGTCTTGTATCTCTTTCTCAGGACTCGATCTCCCAGCAACCCGCGAGGGTGACTGGAAACACTGGAGCTGGATTTCTCAGCAGGAGAAAAGACAGCGTCTCTCTCAGTGCGTCAATGGGAGGGTCGGCTTCCTTCGGCACTCGCATCAGCTGGGCTTCGGATAAGTAGATAGCCGATCTGCTCCAAACCACTGGGTGTTTGCTTAAGGCAGATGCTGGTATATTTATACCTGGAAGGTGCCGAGTTTGACGTAAGGTTGGACATACGACGTCACTAAGAACTGACAGTTCTTTCAGGACTCTCAGGAGTTCTAGGACAAATCAAAACAAAAGCAGGGGGATTTTCCGGGCTGCTGGAGTCTTGGTTTATTTAAGAACGCGTTGTACTTTCTAGGAGTCTATGGGAGTAGCCTTGCCGTATTTGGACTGCATTGGCTATGACTATATATGGATATGATTCTTATGCCTTTATAAGGATATGATTTGTTATAACCACATAAGGGCATGAATCGGGAATATTTAATTAGGGTCCTAGATCCGATTACACCCACTCCACGTATAATGTCTATCATTACTAAATACTAAGCAATACTAAACATATAACGATTCATGTGTTTTCCAACCCACCCCAAAATACATAAAATGCATTTGAAATGGTATGTACACGAAAAATTAGTATCATACTGTACGTTTTAAGCAGAGGTAACATTCAGATAATGCATATATGGGACGTTGGCTGAATGATTTGTGAAAATTACATTTATGAAATGGTTCTTAATACAGAAGAGAAGGTTGAGACCATTTCATCACACAAAATTTACATTTATGAAATGGCTCTTAATACAGAAGAGAAGGTCGAGACCATTTCATCACATATTTATACAATACTGTACATGTGCTAGAGGCTAAGTTCAAATATTGTCTCTAGTGTTCCTAAAAATAGAAGTTCTGTTCTCTAAGAATAGTTCTACTTTAAGCAGAGTACCATGTGCCAAAAAAAGGTAAATATTTTGGGAACTGGAGAACAATAATTTTGCTCTCGGGAGGGAAAAAAAAGTAGTTCCAATGTTTTTTAGAGTTCTGTTTATCAAAACTGAAGGCCGAATTCAAAGTTCAGGGAATGCTGTGTGCTCGCTATTTCAAAAGTTATTCTCGTTGTTAGGAGAGAACATTAACTCAAATAGGCTGGTAAAAAATGTGTCTACAACCGTAGGTGAAAGTTGGACCAGGTCTGAAAAAGTAGAAATAGTGCAAATGTGCGAAGCATTGCCATCATCGGTGTCTGGATCAGCAATGTTCACGGAAGGTTGTACCAGTGTGCTGCTTTCATCTCGTACCTCTCCGCCACCTAATCGTAATGGTGAGGTCTCAACGAATGCCGTCATCAGAATAGGTAGCAGCTGGGGACAACACGTTGCATGAGCCGTTACCAAACCAAACAAAGTATCAATATCCATAGGTACTGCTGATGGTAGTGTAAGACAGACGTCCAACACGTATTCTTCTCCGCAAAGCAAGCAACGTAGAACAGGGAAGATGCAATCTTGCCAGATTGGTCTGAATGAAAGAAACCAGGTAGTATTCAGATCTCTTAGCCGAGCCAATCCGAGGACCTTAGTAAACCGTTCTCGGTATCGTATTGCTAGGATCGTTTCTTCCATTGTTGCCTGGGTTTGGTCTGTGACTTGACTTGCCATATCGAAGCAGAAGGAACAAAAATAAGATTCCTGCTACGAGTCCCAAGATCAAAGGCAGGCCACCGAACACAGAATGCACAAAATTCGGGAAGATGCCAAGAACTGCTTTGAGGGGTGTTAGCAGTCCCGAAAAAATTGTCTTAAATACATGTGCGAATCCACTGGTATCAGATATGTTTAAGATTTGACTTAACATTTCCACGAAATGCACGGGGCAATTTGTTGATAATAATGTATGTATCTCTGCTGCTGTCCTTGCAACTTGCAGATCATACGTCTCTTTGGACGAGGTTAAAGGCACAGTTGTCTGCAAAAGAATAGACTTCATGCTGCTTAAAGTATCAATTCGAATAGAAGAGATATTCAAAGAAGGCCATATTGCCGCCTCCATGTCTGGATTGCTGTTTGGATGCAATACTTGCATACAACAAGTGACCATGGAAGTAACGCTCACGAGATAGGCTTTTCCTGGCACCATTCCTGGCTTTTCCTGGCTTTTCATTTATTACAAGGTAGCTGCCGTTGGAAAGCTGTCTGAAAAAAGGCTCTATCTGTGTAGCAGGGGTGCCGTGCAGGTGACATGAAAGGTTGTTTGATGAACCTTCGCAGGCTCCATGCAAGTTAATTCCTTGACACAGAAGTGTACCGCTTAGTGAATTTTTACAGTTGTGTTCACTAAGAAATACTTCTTTCTTTCCCCCACTCCAACATCTATGTGTATAAGGCAAATTCCAGGTTGACTTGATGTATCCTTTACCCAACCTTTCATACAGGCCTGCTGGTATATACTTTTGGCAGTATTGAAACTGAAAAGTTGTTATCGGGATTGTAATGGTGCCATGTATTATCCATTCAATGAGCGGTCGTTCTGACATTGTTAATGGCAATTTTTCTAGTTTTTCAATGCTCAGCACCGTATAGTCTGCTCCTTTTTGTGCCAAAGAGATTTGTCTATCAGTAAGGTTAAAGATAGAAAATAATGACGTTGTGTTGATTAGACGCCATGGCACATTGCCTGAACGAACGTTTTGTTACGTCCAGCCTAGCTGTACAATAGAACGTAATTGGGACTGGCCATGTTGTAACATTAGCATATCCTGTTCTATTATATCAATAGCAGATGATACAATGCTGTCCATTGAATAAATTCTGGAGGACAGAGTCGTTAACCTATTGTCCACTACAGAAAGTGATTTTTCCAAATTAATACGATCAATTTCTTGTATTTTTTCTGCAGTTTCAATTTGTGTTATTTTCCAAGCTTCATTGTAAGCTGCGTATATACTGGCGTATATGAAACGTTTTTGACGCTGTTTGCGAGGTCCCAGTAAGAAATCTCGCAAGTCAGCACCTTCTTTAAGTAAAGTCAAGTGTTGCTTAATTTCGGGTCGTGTGGATTCTAGGCATAGTTTACCTACACTGTATGTTGTTATAATCCCTGGATGTTGTCTCTGGGAATATCTTGAGTCTGGCCTATTCTGTTTGAACCCCTGTATTTTGTTCAGGAATCTATCTTGACAGTTATTAGTGTCTGTGGGCCAGATCAACCATTTTTTCTAATCAGGAATAGTTCTGTTTTGTTTTAAAATATAGGACACGTCTAACCCCTCATTTGTAGTGGTGTTTCTATGAGGCATAGGTTTTGGTATAGACGGTTTGTTTAAATCTTTTAACTTGGCTAGGCAAAGACAGGTAGTTTGTTGAATGGTGTCATTCAGGAACATCATTTGTTCTGGGATCATGCAGGCTCTAAATAATGATTCTAAACCTTGTACCTGCCATTCTTTTGTACCCCAGACAGTTTTTGTCTCAATGTTGTTTTTCCAAAATTCAAAACCAAATGTAGACCAAATGTAGTTCATAAAACTTTTCTGAATAAATCAATTTAGTATTTGTCAACATGTTTTTCACTCCTGTCTTATTCACAATTTTAAAATAAAACGTTTCTGGATCAGTGATATTGAACCCTGAGAAGTATGGGAATTTCTCATAAAATGTTTTTGAACTGCCTTTTGGCGGAGTTGGACAATGTTCCCACTGATTATAACTGAAAACATTTCTAGGATTAGCAGATTTATGCAAATAATGATGCCCAAAGTGATTGAAGCAATACATTTCTTCATAATTCGATGAACTCTGTAAATAATCATATTCTGTAAATTTTGCTGACATTTCTAAATCTGACATCATATGATTAATATTTTCAAAGTCCCAATCATCAGAGAAAGTACTAGGTGATACAAAGTCACTTAAAGAAATCTTGAACTGATGTGGATATTTCAAGAGCTCAACCGGGCCATAGATTTCGTAATCAGTTTTGTCCCATGCTACACCACCAGGTATAGGAATGGCTGTGATGTTCACTGATGATAGTTCTCTTTTGTCGATGTGAGAAGATCTGTGTCGTTTTAGGACCAAGTTGATGTTCTGACATGCTGTGTCCATTGTACTATATTTTCCATCAATAAATTTACCCAAACTTAAAAACAAGATGAGCCAGAGCAGGAGGAAAAGTACACTTAACACAATCCATAGTTCAATCCATGGTGAAATCAGATATGTTTCTCCAAGTTGATGTAAGAGTTCTGTAATTTTTTCTTTGAAAGTTTTTGTTGCTGGCTTGTCTCCATGTTCACTTGAATCATCGGAAAAGTCATCGAAATTGATGAAGTAGCCAGATGCAGTTCTGTCAATTGGTAGAATTGCTTCTGGATTTCCTTTAGTCTTTGGATCTTCTTTTGTTACATTAGTATAGTCAGAGGCTACATCGTTGTAGACAGCTGTTTCTTGATGAACTGTTGCAATTTGGGTTTCAAGAGGCACAAGTTCCATGGCTTTGTTGCATAGTCCTTTTTTATTCACTACAGGGTTATCAAAAGTGATTCATCTTTCAGTTTGAACCTCTTGGATTGTAGCAAGGTTTGGTCTTCAGCTACTTCTTGGGAGTCCACTGGGCCTACTACTTATTATTGGCCACATGGTTGTGGTTTTACCAGGTCGATTGATACAACTCGGTTCTCCTTTTTACCAGCAAGGGGCGGTTGTACTACTGATCTTGTTCCGCTGACAGCTAAGACAGGTACTGCTTTTCTGTAAGAAGGCCCACATTCCTTCTTCACCGCGATCTTTTCTCTGACCAGATCCCCAATCTTTGTAACATAGACAGGTCTTGCTGGTACAGGTGGTTTTTCTTCAGTGGTCATTGGCTTTAGTTTTTCGTTACTTAGACTTCTTCTTGTTTCATTTAAGTCCTTGTGAAGGGGCGCCCCTTACCTCCAGGGCACAGCGATACCGTAGGGACGCCCATACGGGCGGCATCACTAACCCACAGCCAAAACAGGCTACACCTCTCTCTGTCTCCCTGCAGGCGCCGACAGCACCACCGGAGCACAGCGGACCGGAAGCGTCATGGATTGACCCCGGAAGTACAACGGCAACTAAAGGACCGGAAGTGACCCCGCCTGACCCCGGAAGCCTTTCCTCAGGGACCCGATCGGATGATAGAAAAGCCGGCGACTCAGAGGAGGAGAGGTTCCCAGCGGTGGACTCGTGGCAGGAGTTAGCGGCACGCGAAGGACCGACAGCGGAGATTGTAGGAGAGAGGACGAGGCGAGAGAAGGAAGAAGAGGAAGACGTTTGGTGTGAGGACTGGTGGCGTCCTCAGGAGGTGGCTGGAAAGCGGCCGTAACTCGGATGAGAGTTACGGCGGGGCACGTGAGTAAACCGTTATCATTCTCCGTGTTTCCCCCTCCCCGTGTAGTTAGTATAAATAGTGTAAATTTTGTACAGAAGTCACGCGCACCCCCACTGTATAGTATAATCACCCCGACACTGTATAGTACATTACGCACAACCCCCCCCAACTTGCACTCTATCCCTACTTCCCGTCTTTTCCTTCCCTTCTTACCCTGCCCTACCGCCCTCCCTCACGGTCTATTCCACCCCTCACACTCCCCGGTGCCGGTGTCAGTCGACCGAGTTCCGTGACAATTGGAACTAACAGCCCTGTGTCTCTTTCCTTTATCTCCGAGGGACACACCAACGCCCGCAACCAGGAAGGAGGACATCAGCCCTGCAGTAGAAGACCTGCCTGTGTTCTCACCATCGGACCCTCCTCGCTAGGAACCCCAACCCGACCCACGAAGCCTGTACCTACCCACCGTGCCCAAGGGCTTGACTTCTCTGTATTCAATAAAACTCCTGCTAATCATAGCACATTATATCCGGCCTCCACGCCTGTTATTCCGGCCCGCACACCCCCACACTCCACAAGTGGTGTCAGAAGAGGGATCGCCAGGAAGCATGGAGGCCGCGGTCAAACAGCTGGCAGAAGGCCAGGAACTTCTCGGTAAGCTGATGGAGCGGTTCCTCAAGACCGCAGAAGATGACCGGGGACAATTGCACGACGTCCTGAAAGGGCAGGGTACGGCCCAGGACCAAGCCCTGGAGAAGTTAACGACTGTCATGGGACAACAAAGACCCATGACTTCTCTTCCCTCTGTAGTCCTGCAAAAATATGTGGCTGGCGAAGATCCTGACTTTTTCTTCACCAATTTCGAACGCCTGGCTCAGGCCGCTGCCTGGCCCGCTGATCGTTGGGGTCATTATCTCGGCCCCCTACTGACAGGTGAACTGCAAGCAGCATATCAGCAAGCAAACATACAGGGACAAACCCCCTATGCTGATATCAAAAAGTGCATATTGGAACGTCTGGGAATAGATGATGAAACATACAGGGTTAGGCTTCGTCAGGCCAAGGAGGGGCCCCAAGAAAATCCCCGAGCATTGTCGTTCCGCATACAAGACTTGGCCGACCGATGGCTAAAACCGGAGACATCCAGCAAGGCAGATATAATGGCCAAGATATACCTTGAACAATACCTAGCATCTCTACATCCCACCACGCAGAAGTGGGTGCGCCAACATGCCCGGTTGACTCTCGACAGTGCTGTCGAAATAGCCAGTGCCTACAATCGAGCCCAGGAATCCCAGCGGGTGAAGGAAGAACACCCTACCCACATTTCCCGTGGCAACCATCTCCGACCATCACGACCACCTCCGGTGGTCCGGAAACCAGAGCCAGCCCCACTGATGCCCTATCCGGTCATGCCGAGACCACCTCAACCAGGTCCCCAATGTTATCATTGTGGTGGATACGGGCACATAGCCCGCATATGCCCCCAAAAGGAGGAACCCATGGAGATAGGGTTGACCAGGAGCTATTTGTGTCTCACCACAGAATCAACCCCTCCACCCTTCCGTTGCCCAGTACAGATCGACGGACACCGAATGATGGCACTTGCAGATACAGGGTGCCGCCATAGTGTTCTGCGTCCCCAAGAACTACCTCACGCAGTGGGACCTGTGACAGAGTCGGTGGCCATCAAATGTGTCCACGGAGACACAAAATGTTACCCAACAGCACAAGTATGTGTGCAACACCCTACTGACAAAGGAAGCCTATTGACTGTCGGTTTGGTGCCCAACCTACCTGAACAGGCTATTCTAGGGAGCGACTATAATGGTCTTCCCCATCTCCTACAGGACCCCACCGACTCCCTGAAGAAATGGTGGGCTGAGGCCCCGTTCTCCCGGGATTCCCCGGCTTCGGTGGAGGTTCCCAAACCCTTGAAGACCAAAGCCCAAAGAAAAAAAGAAAAAAGGGAATTCGCCTTGGCCTACCCCGCACAGGTGGACAATCATCCGTGGGAAACTGACCGGGAATTCCGCGCAACACAGCAAGAGGATCCAGTACAGCAGGATGCCTGGGGTCGTGCGCTCCCCAATGAGGACCCCTTACAAGTAGGTCCTTACTTCTTCATACGGAACGGACTCTTGTATCGGAAGGGAGGACCCCAGGCCAATACTCAATTGGTTATCCCGGGGCTGTTTCGAGATAAGGTGCTATTTCTGGCTCACAGCCATCTGTTGGGAGGACATTTCAGTGATGAAAAGACTGGAGAGGCGATTTTGGAGAAGTTTTACTGGCCAGGCGTGTCTGCTCAGATTAAACGCTACTGTCGGGAATGCCCGGTGTGCCAAAAAACCAGCCGGTACCGACCACCGAGAGCTCCCCTCCAGCCACTCCCTCTGATTGACATCCCCTTCACTAGGGTTGGTATGGACATTATAGGCCCCCTGTTACCCTCAAAAAGCGGCTGTAGGTATGCATTAGTGGTAGTGGACTACGCCACGCGATTCCCTGAAGCTGTGCCTCTCCGTCAACCAACCACCCAGAACATCGCCAAAGCTCTCATTTCCATTTTTTCTAAGGTGGGGTTTCCAAGGGAAATATTGACCGATCAAGGCACACCCTTTGTCTCCTCTCTTATGCACCAAGTCTGTTCTAATCTGGGTATTAAACAAATAAGAACTTCTGCCTACCACCCCCAGACGGACGGCTTGGTGGAACGCTATAATGCCACGCTAAAGACCACCTTGAAAAAACTTTTGGGTCTTGAGAGCAGAAGGTGGGAGGAGATGCTTCCTTTGGCCCTCTTTGCCATCCGCTGCAAAGCACAAAGCAGCACGGGTTATTCGCCCTACGAACTGCTGTATGGTCGGGCACCCCGGACTCTTTTGGACATGGCTCGTGAGGCCTGGGAAGCCGAGCCAGATCGGACCCGTCCTCTCCCCAAATACGTCAACAATCTAAAAACACATTTAGGAGAAATCAGAGAGATTGTGAGACAGAACCTCCTGACCGCCCAAACCTCTCAAAAGCAACAATACGACAAGGGAACCAAACCCCGGTCTTTTGTTCCCGGGGACCAAGTACTGTTGCTCCTTCCTTCCTCGGACCATAAGTTGCTAGGACAATGGCAGGGTCCATTCACTGTCACCAGACAAGTGACTCCGGTCACATATGAAGTCCAAACAGACGTCAACCGGGGGTCCACCCAAATATACCATATCAACCTCCTAAAGAAATGGGAGGGGCCCGTCCCGTCCTGTCTGGTGTTAGCCCCCTCCCGTTTGAATGCTGCTTTGATGCAGATCTATCGGAGTGCAAGAAACAGGACTTGTGCCAGTCCTTGTCATCAGTACGAACAGTGTTTTCATCCTTACCGGGGCACACTACTGTAGTAGAACATGCCATCCATACGGAACCCGGGAAAATAGTCAGACAGCGACCATACCGTGTCCCGGAAGCCCGTAGAGCTGTCATAAAAGAGGAAACCAATCAAATGTTAAAAATGGGTATCATAGAACCCTCCTGCAGTAGATGGAATTCGCCCATCGTCTTAGTTCCAAAACCCGATGGCTCCACCAGATTTTGTATTGATTTCAGGGAGGTGAACAAGATCTCAGCCTTCGACTCATACCCCCTTCCACGTGTAGATGAGATGGTCGAACGCATCGGCAGGGCTAAATATATAAGTACCCTTGACCTCTGCAAGGGATACTGGCAGATCCCCTTAAGAGCAGAGGACAAACACAAGACCGCCTTTTCCACCCCAGAGGGCTTGTTCCAGTTTAAAGTAATGCCCTTCGGGCTTCATGGAGCCCCAGCGACATTTCAAAGGGCCATGAATCAGGTCCTACAACCCCACTCCCACTACTCAGGCGCTTACCTAGACGACATAGTCATCTATAGCGACACCTGGGAACAACGTCTGTCTCATGTGCGATCGGTTGTCTCTTCCCTAGGTGCTTTCGGTTTCACCATTAACCCCTCCAAGACCACTCTAGCGGCCCAGAGCGTGAAGTATCTAGGGTACCTGCTGGGTGAGGGGCATATCCGTCCACAGGACAGCAAGGTCAGGACCATCCAAGCCATACCTTTTCCCCAAACCCGTAAAGATCTCCGTGCCTTCCTGGGTATGTTGGGATACTACAGGAGGTTCATACCCAATTTCTCCCATACTGCAGCCCCCCTGACAGATCTCCTGAAGAAAACAACGAAAACGGAAGAGATCCTCAAACACCCAACCCCCTTGTTGTTGCATGCCTTTCACCTACTCAAACATTCCCTAACCTCTGAGCCAGTACTGATGAGTCCTGACTATACCCAGCCCTTCATATTGCAAACCGACGCGTCTGACCAGGGTTTGGGGGCTGTGCTGTCCCAAAAAGACGCAGAGGGTGCTGAAAAACGTATCCTATACCTTAGTAGGAAATTATTTCCCCGAGAGACCAACTATTCAGTGGTTGAAAAGGAGGCACTCGCCATTAAATGGGCGATCGAAAGCCTCCGATATTACCTGGAGGGGCGGGAATTCATTCTGTACACTGATCACGCCCCTCTGGAGTGGATGGCATGTAACCGGGGTAACAATGATCGAGTACTCAGGTGGTTTCTCTCTCTTCAACCCTTCCGCTTTCGAACACTACATCGAAAAGGGCTAGAGCAGTGCAATGCAGACTACCTCTCCCGGTATCCACCTCCCCCAACCCCTACAAGAAACAATCCCAGGGAAAGGGGATGTGAAGGGGCACCCCTTACCTCCAGGGCACAGCGATACCGTAGGGACGCCCATACGGGCGGCATCACTAACCCACAGCCAAAACAGGCTACACCTCTCTCTATCTCCCTGCAGGCGCCGACAGCACCACCGGAGCACAGCGGACCGGAAGCGTCATGGATTGACCCCGGAAGTACAACGGCAACTAAAGGACCGGAAGTGACCCCGCCTGACCCCGGAAGCCTTTCCTCAGGGACCCGATCGGATGATAGAAAAGCCGGCGACTCAGAGGAGGAGAGGTTCCCAGCGGTGGACTCGTGGTAGGAGTTAGCGGCACGCGAAGGACCGACAGCGGAGATTGTAGGAGAGAGGACGAGGCGAGAGAAGGAAGAAGAGGAAGACGTTTGGTGTGAGGACTGGTGGCGTCCTCAGGAGGTGGCTGGAAAGCGGCCGTAACTCGGATGAGAGTTACGGCGGGGCACGTGAGTAAACCGTTATCATTCTCCGTGTTTCCCCCTCCCCGTGTAGTTAGTATAAATAGTGTAAATTTTGTACAGAAGTCACGCGCACCCCCACTGTATAGTATAATCACCCCAACACTGTATAGTACATTACGCACAACCCCCCCCCCAACTTGCACTCTATCCCTACTTCCCGTCTTTTCCTTCCCTTCTTACCCTGCCCTACCGCCCTCCCTCACGGTCTATTCCACCCCTCACACTCCCCGGTGCCGGTGTCAGTCGACCGAGTTCCGTGACCATTGGAACTAGCAGCCCTGTGTCTCTTTCCTTTATCTCCGAGGGACACACCAACGCCCGCAACCAGGAAGGAGGACATCAGCCCTGCAGTAGAAGACCTGCCTGTGTTCTCACCATCGGACCCTCCTCGCTAGGAACCCCAACCCGACCCACGAAGCCTGTACCTACCCACCGTGCCCAAGGGCTTGACTTTTCTGTATTCAATAAAACTCTTGCTAATCATAGCACATTATATCCGGCCTCCACGCCTGTTATTCCGGCCCGCACACCCCCACACTCCACAGTCCTGTAAAACAGCCAAACGATCTTTGATATCAAAGGTTTTTTGTTTCACCACTGAAGTCTGACAATCCAGGTCCAGGATGATCATTCTATTACCAAACAAAAGTTCGTACGGACTGATACCTCCTAGAGAATTTCTTGGCAGGTTATTAATACTACGTTGAACACTTATTAGATGTTTGACCCACCCATCACCCGAACCTAATACTGTAGCATGCCAATTGTGTATGTGCCGATAAAGACTCGCAAATCTTTTATAACAGTTCTGGCGTCAGCCGAGCGCTGGGGGCCTCATCTAAATGAATCTCGTCTTAATAATTATGGGATCACATTCTTCCGTATGGATGTCTGCGTATAGATAGCCTGATGCTGTCTAATAGAGGTGTCTGGTCCGGTTCACAACTGCGATCTCTGTTGCAGTTCTGACAGTTCATTGCAAAGTTATAAATTTGCACGCTCATCCCCGGCCACCAGTATTTTGATTGCAATTCTATTAGAGATTTCAGGATCTCTTGGTGCCTCAGACCCATTCCCATGTGTGCTTCTTGAATCAAGTAAGCCCTCCGGTTCGTGTTTGGAATTACTCTATCCCCCACTCCAGGGATTTGAGCTAAAGGAACGGAGTTTGCATCACTTATGTATGTATTGCCAAGTGGATAATTTAGAGGTAACGACGCATAATTGCCTTTCAATGAGGCTTTTACTGCTAGCAGTGTTTCACTGTCTATTTTTTTTCTGTATGCTTTTTTGTAGCTACGGAAGCCGATTGAACAGCTGCCGCTGTGGCTCTGTCAGCCAATGAATTCCCTGCAACGTGAACGCCATCACGTTGAAGACTCTGCGTATGTGTCACGTGAGTCTTTTGTAGTTCTTTCTGCAAAAAAACTACTTGTTCCCATAGTTTGTTATATTTTATTGTGGCACCTGTCTCATCTTTGTAATCGTTTTTAATCCAGGTCTGCATGGAATTATTGTAAGATTCGACGCAGTAATGTGAATCACACACTATTAGTGTGGGGAATTCGCGATCGGCATTTTCAAGCTCCATCTTTAAAGTTAGTAGTTCAGCTCGCTGAACTGCACATTTTCTGATTGATTCAGTTTTAGTGACCATCGGTCTGAATTTACCTAAGCACCAGCGACCTTTAACAATCGCGCACGCTGCATTGTAAATTTATCTTTCCACAACGTAGTGTTGTGCAAATCTGTCCGTGTAGATTACACAGGTGTACTGTTCGAGAGGCAGAATTTCAATTGACAGAGAACATTCATGTTCATATTCCAGATCTTCTAGTTTTTTCATTTTTGGATCAAATGCGTGTTTCACTTCTTCTGTAGCAAGAGAATTTTCCCGTTTTATCCATTTTGGATCTAATGCCATAGCATTCGGAATGCGTGGTCTTGTTACTGCCTCCAGGACTGATACTGCTGTTAAAACAGATATGCTCTTCCCTTGGGTTAGGGCTCTTTCTTTTGCTACAGCAGGTTGAACCACAGTTAGGATTTTTTCAGTAGAACTGAATTTAATTTCAGCTTATGTGTACAAGTGTGATTTGTAAGCTATTGGTACCGTTTCTCCCTCATTAGAGGTCAGGTATGTGAATCCGCATCTTCCTGAGATGACTCGGATTACAAGGTTGCGTTAGTTTGCAGGTGTTTGCAGTTTTGTTTTAGTTAACATATCTGTCTGTAATGATCTTAACATTTCTGTGTGTTTCTGAGTCCAATTAATTGGTTTGAAATCAGGTTTTAATAATTCGTAGAGAGGTTTAACCCTCTCTGCATAATTTAGACTGTATGTTCTTCCGAAATTCAGGAAACCTAGAATTGATTGTAAGTTCTTCAGCGTTTTTGGAGCTTGCAGTACTGCACACTTCTCTAAGAAGTTGTCTGCTAGGCTTTTGCCTTCACTTGATAACTCATATCCTAAAAACAGGACTGTTAGGTGGGCAATTCGTGACTTTTTAAAGTTGAATTTGTACCCTTCAGATGCGAACCCAAGTATTATGGTGTTCACTCTTTTCAAGTGTGTCTCCAGGTCATCGTCTGTAAGATAGATATCATCGACATAAGATAATGCCTCATCATCATACATTTGTAGTAACTCTGTTACCCTGGCTGAAAATAATCCTGGGCTATTCTTGAATCCCTATGGGAGACGACAAAATTGCTTTTGGGCCCCCATGCTTGAGAAAGCGGTTAAATACCTGCTTTCTGGTGCAATATTTTGACAGAAGAAACCCTTTGAAATATCTAATGTGGTTTTATATTTTTTGCGCACAATGTTATTCATTAGTGCTGCACTATGTGAGTTTTGTACTGCAAAGGTTTTACAGCAGGAGTTTAGGTGTCTGTAGTCCAAAATTAGACAATATGAATCGTCTAGCTTGGAGACAGGAAACAAAGGATTGTTCATTTGTGAGGTGCATGTTTCAATCACCCCCTGATATTCAAGTTGATTTAAGATCTCTCTGACTTGTTTTTTTAGCTTCTTGCTTAACAGGCTACTGCTTTGTGCAGTAGGTTGATTTTTTAACAGGATTTTATGGTGAGGAGAATCCTCATCCCATCCTACATGATTTTTATACAATACAGGGGCTTGGGCCACTGCCCATTTTCTGGCAAATGTGTGTTATTTATGAATTGGAATGTGATTTGAGAAGGCAGGCATAATCATTTCTTCGCCATGTGGACACTCCCTGACAAACTCTGGTGCCCAGTCTTTCTCAGCATGTTTTATTTTAATGCTGGCTACCTTCTTTTTGGCACATTGTAATTTTTTACTTAGATGAGCAGGTTCCTTGTCATTGGACTTGACGTGCTCTTCTTTGTGTTCTGACCGTCCTCTTCTTTCCGATTTCTGTGAGGAATTCTGAAAAGATCGAGAGGGACGTGTATCAATATCTTGATATCTGTCAGGTTTTCTCAAATTGTCCCTATTTCTAAGGTTGTATCTTTTTTCAGAGGGCTCCCTATGGGGAGACTTGCCTCCTCTTTCTGGAGATCTATCTCTTCGTTGAGGAGACCTTCCTCTGGACTGAAACTGTTTTTCTCTGGGAGTGGTTTGTTTATTACCCTCCCACTTCTTCTTTTGAGAATTGAGATTATTTTTGATAAAGGTTTTTTCAGGTTTTTCAGTTATTTGGGGTTTTAGTGGATTCCCACCCAAACTATCTCTACCTAGTTCTTCATAGGATTTTTCAATTATTCTGGCAAGTTCAAAAGGTTGTTCTACTATGTCTGTTTCTTTTAGTTTTTGGCGGATCGCCACAGATGCTGCTTCTCCTTTTATGTTGGCTAGTAATATAGCCGGGACCTGCTTAAAGTCTTTCAGTAATTTCATACCTAGAGTTAAAGCAGGTTCTGGACCGTATTAATTTTGAATCTGTCTTAGTATGTCTGGTATAACCGCCATAGACGGAACACCATGTGTTTTTGTGTATATCGAAGCAAAGACTGTGCCCCAAGTGTCACAATCCTCCACATGTGGTGCGATCCCCATTGGAAGACAGATAGTCAGAATTCTGTGTTTGTCATTAGGTGTAGTATCAGGAAATACTGCCTCTATTTGCGTGATTTTTTGAGCTGACCAGAATGGAATTTGTTCCTGTTTTGCGGGTAATTTACCAATGACTGATTGTATAGTCTGTGGTGTAATTTTATTTGTGTTCCCCTGATGAGGGGTCTGCTGTGGAATTCTAATTGCTGGTTGGACTGTTGAAGTCCGCATGACATATTGGACCAATTGTCTATGTATTTTAATTAGTTGTTTTAGTTGAACTAAAAGTTCTCGGTCTGACATTTTTTCGATGTCTGGATGTGGTGTATAGCCGGCTAGAACCTGCCATGTGGCTCCTGGTCTACCTAGTGGACAGAACCTGGTAATGTGATTTTGATGTTTTAGGGTGCCATTAAACCAGAGCTGGTGCTCTTGGTATGTTAGTGGAATTTCAACGTCCTCGAAAGGGGCGTTTAGTTTTGGAGATTCCTCTATTTTGTAGTAGTGGAACTCGCGTGTCACCGCATGTGCTGCTGGAAAATGTATCCAGGAATAGAATACCTCTGTCTGCCGATATTCATGGGCCTCAACCATAAATATGATTCAGAAAAGGGGGTGGTGATGAACAGAGTGTCTGAATTAAGCAGACCACTCTTACCCAGTCCAAAGATCAGGGCTTGATCCATCACCGTTATTTATCTCACTGCACCATCCCAGCTCAGAACCTGGCTATATGCAAATCAGTCTGTCCCTGGCCCAGTGCATCATGGGAACAGGGCAGACTAAACTACCAAGCCAATTCTTCACCAGAAAGGAGACAAGCTACCGGGGACCGGTTTCTGGCATTTCAGCCTTCTTCGGCCCGGCTAGCTTGAATCCTGATGGTGCAGTGAGAAAGGGACTCATGTCTGAGTATACCCTGCCACACCTATAGTGGCCAAAAAACGATTCAGAAAAGGGGGTGGTGATGAACAGAGTGTCTGAATTAAGCAGACCACTCTTACCCAGTCCAAAGATCAGGGCTTGATCCATCACCGTTATTTATCTCACTGCACCATCCCAGCTCAGAACCTGGCTATATGCAAATCAGTCTGTCCCTGGCCCAGTGCATCATGGGAACAGGGCAGACTAAACTACCAAGCCAATTCTTCACCAGAAAGGAGACAAGCTACCGGGGACCGGTTTCTGGCATTTCAGCCTTCTTCGGCCCGGCTTGCTTGAATCCTGATGGTGCAGTGAGAAAGGGACTCATGTCTGAGTATACCCTGCCACACCTATAGTGGCCAAAAACGATTCAGAAAAGGGGGTGGTGATGAACAGAGTGTCTGAATTAAGCAGACCACTCTTACCCAGTCCAAAGATCAGGGCTTGATCCATCACCGTTATTTATCTCACTGCACCATCCCAGCTCAGAACCTGGCTATATGCAAATCAGTCTGTCCCTGGCCCAGTGCATCATGGGAACAGGGCAGACTAAACTACAAGCCAATTCTTCACCAGAAAGGAGACAAGCTACCGGGGACCGGTTTCTGGCATTTCAGCCTTCTTCGGCCCGGCTTGCTTGAATCCTGATGGTGCAGTGAGAAAGGGACTCATGTCTGAGTATACCCTGCCACACCTATAGTGGCCAAAAACGATTCAGAAAAGGGGGTGGTGATGAACAGAGTGTCTGAATTAAGCAGACCACTCTTACCCAGTCCAAAGATCAGGGCTTGATCCATCACCGTTATTTATCTCACTGCACCATCCCAGCTCAGAACCTGGCTATATGCAAATCAGTCTGTCCCTGGCCCAGTGCATCATGGGAACAGGGCAGACTAAACTACCAAGCCAATTCTTCACCAGAAAGGAGACAAGCTACCGGGGACCGGTTTCTGGCATTTCAGCCTTCTTCGGCCCGGCTTGCTTGAATCCTGATGGTGCAGTGAGAAAGGGACTCATGTCTGAGTATACCCTGCCACACCTATAGTGGCCAAAAACGATTCAGAAAAGGGGGTGGTGATGAACAGAGTGTCTGAATTAAGCAGACCACTCTTACCCAGTCCAAAGATCAGGGCTTGATCCATCACCGTTATTTATCTCACTGCACCATCCCAGCTCAGAACCTGGCTATATGCAAATCAGTCTGTCCCTGGCCCAGTGCATCATGGGAACAGGGCAGACTAAACTACCAAGCCAATTCTTCACCAGAAAGGAGACAAGCTACCGGGGACCGGTTTCTGGCATTTCAGCCTTCTTCGGCTCGGCTTGCTTGAATCCTGATGGTGCAGTGAGAAAGGGACTCATGTCTGAGTATACCCTGCCACACCTATAGTGGCCAAAAACGATTCAGAAAAGGGGGTGGTGATGAACAGAGTGTCTGAATTAAGCAGTCCACTCTTACCCAGTCCAAAGATCAGGGCTTGATCCATCACCGTTATTTATCTCACTGCACCATCCCAGCTCAGAACCTGGCTATATGCAAATCAGTCTGTCCCTGGCCCAGTGCATCATGGGACCAGGGCAGACTAAACTACCAAGCCAATTCTTCACCAGAAAGGAGACAAGCTACCGGGGACCGGTTTCTGGCATTTCAGCCTTCTTCGGCCCGGCTTGCTTGAATCCTGATGGTGCAGTGAGAAAGGGACTCATGTCTGAGTATACCCTGCCACACCTATAGTGGCCAAAAACGATTCAGAAAAGGGGGTGGTGATGAACAGAGTGTCTGAATTAAGCAGACCACTCTTACCCAGTCCAAAGATCAGGGCTTGATCCATCACCGTTATTTATCTCACTGCACCATCCCAGCTCAGAACCTGGCTATATGCAAATCAGTCTGTCCCTGGCCCAGTGCATCATGGGAACAGGGCAGACTAAACTACCAAGCCAATTCTTCACCAGAAAGGAGACAAGCTACCGGGGACCGGTTTCTGGCATTTCAGCCTTCTTCGGCCCGGCTTGCTTGAATCCTGATGGTGCAGTGAGAAAGGGACTCATTTCTGAGTATACCCTGCCACACCTATAGTGGCCAAAAACGATTCAGAAAAGGGGGTGGTGATGAACAGAGTGTCTGAATTAAGCAGACCACTCTTACCCAGTCCAAAGATCAGGGCTTGATCCATCACCGTTGTTTATCTCACTGCACCATCCCAGCTCAGAACCTGGCTATATGCAAATCAGTCTGTCCCTGGCCCAGTGCATCATGGGAATAGGGCAGACTAAACTACCAAGCCAATTCTTCACCAGAAAGGAGACAAGCTACCGGGGACCGGATTCTGGCATTTCAGCCTTCTTCGGCCCGGCTTGCTTGAATCCTGATGGTGCAGTGAGAAAGGGACTCATGTCTGAGTATACCCTGCCACACCTATAGTGGCCAAAAACGATTCAGAAAAGGGGGTGGTGATGAACAGAGTGTCTGAATTAAGCAGACCACTCTTACCCAGTCCAAAGATCAGGGCTTGACCCATCACCGTTATTTATCTCACTGCACCATCCCAGCTCAGAACCTGGCTATATGCAAATCAGTCTGTCCCTGGCCCAGTGCATCATGGGAACAGGGCATACTAAACTACCAAGCCAATTCTTCACCAGAAAGGAGACAAGCTACCGGGGACCGGTTTCTGGCATTTCAGCCTTCTTCGGCCCGGCTTGCTTGAATCCTGATGGTGCAGTGAGAAATGGATTCATGTCTGAGTATACCCTGCCACACCTATAGTGGCCAAAAACGATTCAGAAAAGGGGGTGGTGATGAACAGAGTGTCTGAATTAAGCAGACCACTCTTACCCAGTCCAAAGATCAGGGCTTGATCCATCACCGTTATTTATCTCACTGCACCATCCCAGCTCAGAACCTGGCTATATGCAAATCAGTCTGTCCCTGGCCCAGTGCATCATGGGAACAGGGCAGACTAAACTACCAAGCCAATTCTTCACCAGAAAGGAGACAAGCTACCGGGGACCGGTTTCTGGCATTTCAGCCTTCTTCGGCCCGGCTTGCTTGAATCCTGATGGTGCAGTGAGAAAGGGACTCATGTCTGAGTATACCCTGCCACACCTATAGTGGCCAAAAACGATTCAGAAAAGGGGGTGGTGATGAACAGAGTGTCTGAATTAAGCAGACCACTCTTACCCAGTCCAAAGATCAGGGATTGACCCATCACCGTTATTTATCTCACTGCACCATCCCAGCTCAGAACCTGGCTATATGCAAATCAGTCTGTCCCTGGCCCAGTGCATCATGGGAACAGGGCATACTAAACTACCAAGCCAATTCTTCACCAGAAAGGAGACAAGCTACCGGGGACCGGTTTCTGGCATTTCAGCCTTCTTCGGCCCGGCTTGCTTGAATCCTGATGGTGCAGTGAGAAATGGACTCATGTCTGAGTATACCCTGCCACACCTATAGCGGCCAAAAACGATTCAGAAAAGGGGGTGGTGATGAACAGAGTGTCTGAATTAAGCAGACCACTCTTACCCAGTCCAAAGATCAGGGCTTGATCCATCACCGTTATTTATCTCACTGCACCATCCCAGCTCAGAACCTGGCTATATGCAAATCAGTCTGTCCCTGGCCCAGTGCATCATGGGAACAGGGCAGACTAAACTACCAAGCCAATTCTTCACCAGAAAGGAGACAAGCTACCGGGGACCGGTTTCTGGCATTTCAGCCTTCTTCGGCCCGGCTTGCTTGAATCCTGATGGTGCAGTGAGAAAGGGACTCATGTCTGAGTATACCCTGCCACACCTATAGTGGCCAAAAACGATTCAGAAAAGGGGGTGGTGATGAACAGAGTGTCTGAATTAAGCAGACCACTCTTACCCAGTCCAAAGATCAGGGCTTGATCCATCACCGTTATTTATCTCACTGCACCATCCCAGCTCAGAACCTGGCTATATGCAAATCAGTCTGTCCCTGGCCCAGTGCATCATGGGAACAGGGCAGACTAAACTACCAAGCCAATTCTTCACCAGAAAGGAGACAAGCTACCGGGGACCGGTTTCTGGCATTTCAGCCTTCTTCGGCCCGGCTTGCTTGAATCCTGATGGTGCAGTGAGAAAGGGACTCATGTCTGAGTATACCCTGCCACACCTATAGTGGCCAAAAACGATTCAGAAAAGGGGGTGGTGATGAACAGAGTGTCTGAATTAAGCAGACCACTCTTACCCAGTCCAAAGATCAGGGCTTGATCCATCACCGTTATTTATCTCACTGCACCATCCCAGCTCAGAACCTGGCTATATGCAAATCAGTCTGTCCCTGGCCCAGTGCATCATGGGAACAGGGCAGACTAAACTACCAAGCAAATTCTTCACCAGAAAGGAGACAAGCTACCGGGGACCGGTTTCTGGCATTTCAGCCTTCTTCGGCTCGGCTTGCTTGAATCCTGATGGTGCAGTGAGAAAGGGACTCATGTCTGAGTATACCCTGCCACACCTATAGTGGCCAAAAACGATTCAGAAAAGGGGGTGGTGATGAACAGAGTGTCTGAATTAAGCAGACGACTCTTACCCAGTCCAAAGATCAGGGCTTGATCCATCACCGTTATTTATCTCACTGCACCATCCCAGCTCAGAACCTGGCTATATGCAAATCAGTCTGTCCCTGGCCCAGTGCATCATGGGAACAGGGCAGACTAAACTACCAAGCCAATTCTTCACCAGAAAGGAGGCAAGCTACCGGGGACCGGTTTCTGGCATTTCAGCCTTCTTCGGCCCGGCTTGCTTGAATCCTGATGGTGCAGTGAGAAAGGGACTCATGTCTGAGTATACCCTGCCACACCTATAGTGGCCAAAAACGATTCAGAAAAGGGGGTGGTGATAAACAGAGTGTCTGAATTAAGCAGACCACTCTTACCCAGTCCAAAGATCAGGGCTTGATCCATCACCGTTATTTATCTCACTGCACCATCCCAGCTCAGAACCTGGCTATATGCAAATCAGTCTGTCCCTGGCCCAGTGCATCATGGGAACAGGGCAGACTAAACTACCAAGCCAATTCTTCACCAGAAAGGAGACAAGCTACCGGGGACCGGTTTCTGGCATTTCAGCCTTCTTCGGCCCGGCTTGCTTGAATCCTGATGGTGCAGTGAGAAAGGGACTCATGTCTGAGTATACCCTGCCACACCTATAGTGGCCAAAAACGATTCAGAAAAGGGGGTGGTGATAAACAGAGTGTCTGAATTAAGCAGACCACTCTTACCCAGTCCAAAGATCAGGGCTTGATCCATCACCGTTATTTATCTCACTGCACCATCCCAGCTCAGAACCTGGCTATATGCAAATCAGTCTGTCCCTGGCCCAGTGCATCATGGGAACAGGGCAGACTAAACTACCAAGCCAATTCTTCACCAGAAAGGAGGCAAGCTACCGGGGACCGGTTTCTGGCATTTCAGCCTTCTTCGGCCCGGCTTGCTTGAATCCTGATGGTGCAGTGAGAAAGGGACTCATGTCTGAGTATACCCTGCCACACCTATAGTGGCCAAAAACGATTCAGAAAAGGGGGTGGTGATAAACAGAGTGTCTGAATTAAGCAGACCACTCTTACCCAGTCCAAAGATCAGGGCTTGATCCATCACCGTTATTTATCTCACTGCACCATCCCAGCTCAGAACCTGGCTATATGCAAATCAGTCTGTCCCTGGCCCAGTGCATCATGGGAACAGGGCAGACTAAACTACCAAGCCAATTCTTCACCAGAAAGGAGACAAGCTACCGGGGACCGGTTTCTGGCATTTCAGCCTTCTTCGGCCCGGCTTGCTTGAATCCTGATGGTGCAGTGAGAAAGGGACTCATGTCTGAGTATACCCTGCCACACCTATAGTGGCCAAAAACGATTCAGAAAAGGGGGTGGTGATGAACAGAGTGTCTGAATTAAGCAGACCACTCTTACCCAGTCCAAAGATCAGGGCTTGATCCATCACCGTTATTTATCTCACTGCACCATCCCAGCTCAGAACCTGGCTATATGCAAATCAGTCTGTCCCTGGCCCAGTGCATCATGGGAACAGGGCAGACTAAACTACCAAGCCAATTCTTCACCAGAAAGGAGACAAGCTACCGGGGACCGGTTTCTGGCATTTCAGCCTTCTTCGGCCCGGCTTGCTTGAATCCTGATGGTGCAGTGAGAAAGGGACTCATGTCTGAGTATACCCTGCCACACCTATAGTGGCCAAAAACGATTCAGAAAAGGGGGTGGTGATGAACAGAGTGTCTGAATTAAGCAGACCACTCTTACCCAGTCCAAAGATCAGGGCTTGATCCATCACCGTTATTTATCTCACTGCACCATCCCAGCTCAGAACCTGGCTATATGCAAATCAGTCTGTCCCTGGCCCAGTGCATCATGGGAACAGGGCAGACTAAACTACCAAGCCAATTCTTCACCAGAAAGGAGACAAGCTACCGGGGACCGGTTTCTGGCATTTCAGCCTTCTTCGGCCCGGCTTGCTTGAATCCTGATGGTGCAGTGAGAAAGGGACTCATGTCTGAGTATACCCTGCCACACCTATAGTGGCCAAAAACGATTCAGAAAAGGGGTGGTGATGAACAGAGTGTCTGAATTAAGCAGACCACTCTTACCCAGTCCAAAGATCAGGGCTTGATCAATCACCGTTATTTATCTCACTGCACCATCCCAGCTCAGAACCTGGCTATATGCAAATCAGTCTGTCCCTGGCCCAGTGCATCATGGGAACAGGGCAGACTAAACTACCAAGCCAATTCTTCACCAGAAAGGAGACAAGCTACCGGGGACCGGTTTCTGGCATTTCAGCCTTCTTCGGCCCGGCTTGCTTGAATCCTGATGGTGCAGTGGGAAAGGGACTCATGTCTGAGTATACCCTGCCACACCTATAGTGGCCAAAAACGATTCAGAAAAGGGGGTGGTGATGAACAGAGTGTCTGAATTAAGCAGACCACTCTTACCCAGTCCAAAGATCAGGGCTTGATCCATCACCGTTATTTATCTCACTGCACCATCCCAGCTCAGAACCTGGCTATATGCAAATCAGTCTGTCCCTGGCCCAGTGCATCATGGGAACAGGGCAGACTAAACTACCAAGCCAATTCTTCACCAGAAAGGAGACAAGCTACCGGGGACCGGTTTCTGGCATTTCAGCCTTCTTCTGCCCGGCTTGCTTGAATCCTGATGGTGCAGTGAGAAAGGGACTCATGTCTGAGTATACCCTGCCACACCTATAGTGGCCAAAAACGATTCAGAAAAGGGGGTGGTGATGAACAGAGTGTCTGAATTAAGCAGACCACTCTTACCCAGTCCAAAGATCAGGGCTTGATCCATCACCGTTATTTATCTCACTGCACCATCCCAGCTCAGAACCTGGCTATATGCAAATCAGTCTGTCCCTGGCCAGTGCATCATGGGAACAGGGCAGACTAAACTACCAAGACAATTCTTCACCAGAAAGGAGACAAGCTACCGGGGACCGGTTTCTGGCATTTCAGCCTTCTTCGGCTCGGCTTGCTTGAATCCTGATGGTGCAGTGAGAAAGGGACTCATGTCTGAGTATACCCTGCCACACCTATAGTGGCCAAAAACGATTCAGAAAAGGGGGCGGTGATGAACAGAGTGTCTGAATTAAGCAGACCACTCTTACCCAGTCCAAAGATCAGGGCTTGATCCATCACCGTTATTTATCTCACTGCACCATCCCAGCTCAGAACCTGGCTATATGCAAATCAGTCTGTCCCTGGCCCAGTGCATCATGGGAACAGGGCAGACTAAAATACCAAGCCAATTCTTCACCAGAAAGGAGACAAGCTACCGGGGACCGGTTTCTGGCATTTCAGCCTTCTTCGGCTCGGCTTGCTTGAATCCTGATGGTGCAGTGAGAAAGGGACTCATGTCTGAGTATACCCTGCCACACCTATAGTGGCCAAAAACGATTCAGAAAAGGGGGTGGTGATGAACAGAGTGTCTGAATTAAGCAGACCACTCTTACCCAGTCCAAAGATCAGGGCTTGATCCATCACCGTTATTTATCTCACTGCACCATCCCAGCTCAGAACCTGGCTATATGCAAATCAGTCTGTCCCTGGCCCAGTGCATCATGGGAACAGGGCAGACTAAACTACCAAGCCAATTCTTCACCAGAAAGGAGACAAGCTACCGGGGACCGGTTTCTGGCATTTCAGCCTTCTTCGGCCCGGCTTGCTTGAATCCTGATGGTGCAGTGAGAAAGGGACTCATGTCTGAGTATACCCTGCCACACCTATAGTGAGCAAAAACGATTCAGAAAAGGGGGTGGTGATGAACAGAGTGTCTGAATTAAGCAGACCACTCTTACCCAGTCCAAAGATCAGGGCTTGATCCATCACCGTTATTTATCTCACTGCACCATCCCAGCTCAGAACCTGGCTATATGCAAATCAGTCTGTCCCTGGCCCAGTGCATCATGGGAACAGGGCAGACTAAACTACCAAGCCAATTCTTCACCAGAAAGGAGACAAGCTACCGGGGACCGGTTTCTGGCATTTCAGCCTTCTTCGGCCCGGCTTGCTTGAATCCTGATGGTGCAGTGAGAAAGGGACTCATGTCTGAGTATACCCTGCCACACCTATAGTGGCCAAAAACGATTCAGAAAAGGGGGTGGTGATGAACAGAGTGTCTGACTTAAGCAGACCACTCTTACCCAGTCCAAAGATCAGGGCTTGATCCATCACCGTTATTTATCTCACTGCACCATCCCAGCTCAGAACCTGGCTATATGCAAATCAGTCTGTCCCTGGCCCAGTGCATCATGGGAACAGGGCAGACTAAACTACCAAGCCAATTCTTCACCAGAAAGGAGACAAGCTGCCGGGGACCGGTTTCTGGCATTTCAGCCTTCTTCGGCCCGGCTTGCTTGAATCCTGATGGTGCAGTGAGAAAGGGACTCATGTCTGAGTATACCCTGCCACACCTATAGTGGCCAAAAACGATTCAGAAAAGGTGGTGGTGATGAACAGAGTGTCTGAATTAAGCAGACCACTCTTACCCAGTCCAAAGATCAGGGCTTGATCCATCACCGTTATTTATCTCACTGCACCATCCCAGCTCAGAACCTGGCTATATGCAAATCAGTCTGTCCCTGGCCCAGTGCATCATGGGAACAGGGCAGACTAAACTACCAAGCCAATTCTTCACCAGAAAGGAGACAAGCTACCGGGGACCGGTTTCTGGCATTTCAGCCTTCTTCGGCCCGGCTTGCTTGAATCCTGATGGTGCAGTGAGAAAGGGACTCATGTCTGAGTATACCCTGCCACACCTATAGTGAGCAAAAACGATTCAGAAAAGGGGGTGGTGATGAACAGAGTGTCTGAATTAAGCAGACCACTCTTACCCAGTGCAAAGATCAGGGCTTGATCCATCACCGTTATTTATCTCACTGCACCATCCCAGCTCAGAACCTGGCTATATGCAAATCAGTCTGTCCCTGGCCCAGTGCATCATGGGAACAGGGCAGACTAAACTACCAAGCCAATTCTTCACCAGAAAGGAGACAAGCTACCGGGGACCGGTTTCTGGCATTTCAGCCTTCTTCGGCCCGGCTTGCTTGAATCCTGATGGTGCAGTGAGAAAGGGACTCATGTCTGAGTATACCCTGCCACACCTATAGTGGCCAAAAACGATTCAGAAAAGGGGGTGGTGATGAACAGAGTGTCTGAATTAAGCAGACCACTCTTACCCAGTCCAAAGATCAGGGCTTGATCCATCACCGTTATTTATCTCACTGCACCATCCCAGCTCAGAACCTGGCTATATGCAAATCAGTCTGTCCCTGGCCCAGTGCATCATGGGAACAGGGCAGACTAAACTACCAAGCCAATTCTTCACCAGAAAGGAGACAAGCTGCCGGGGACCGGTTTCTGGCATTTCAGCCTTCTTCGGCCCGGCTTGCTTGAATCCTGATGGTGCAGTGAGAAAGGGACTCATGTCTGAGTATACCCTGCCACACCTATAGTGGCCAAAAACGATTCAGAAAAGGGGGTGGTGATGAACAGAGTGTCTGAATTAAGCAGACCACTCTTACCCAGTCCAAAGATCAGGGCTTGATCCATCACCGTTATTTATCTCACTGCACCATCCCAGCTCAGAACCTGGCTATATGCAAATCAGTCTGTCCCTGGCCCAGTGCATCATGGGAACAGGGCAGACTAAACTACCAAGCCAATTCTTCACCAGAAAGGAGACAAGCTACCGGGGACCGGTTTCTGGCATTTCAGCCTTCTTCGGCCCGGCTTGCTTGAATCCTGATGGTGCAGTGAGAAAGGGACTCATGTCTGAGTATACCCTGCCACACCTATAGTGGCCAAAAACGATTCAGAAAAGGGGGTGGTGATGAACAGAGTGTCTGAATTAAGCAGACCACTCTTACCCAGTCCAAAGATCAGGGCTTGATCCATCACCGTTATTTATCTCACTGCACCATCCCAGTTCAGAACCTGGCTATATGCAAATCAGTCTGTCCCTGCCCCAGTGCATCATGGGAACAGGGCAGACTAAACTACCAAGCCAATTCTTCACCAGAAAGGAGCCAAGCTACTGGGGACCGGTTTCTGGCATTTCAGCCTTCTTCGGCCCGGCTTGCTTGAATCCTGATGGTGCAGTGAGAAAGGGACTCATGTCTGAGTATACCCTGCCACACCTATAGTGGCCAGAAACGATTCAGAAAAGGGGGTGGTGATGAACAGAGTGTCTGAATTAAGCAGACCACTCTTACCCAGTCCAAAGATCAGGGCTTGATCCATCACCGTTATTTATCTCACTGCACCATCCCAGCTCAGAACCTGGCTATATGCAAATCAGTCTGTCCCTGGCCCAGTGCATCATGGGAACAGGGCAGACTAAACTACCAAGCCAATCTTCACCAGAAAGGAGACAAGCTACCGGGGACCGGTTTCTGGCATTTCAGCCTTCTTCGGCCCGGCTTGCTTGAATCCTGATGGTGCAGTGAGAAAGGGACTCATGTCTGAGTATACCCTGCCACACCTATAGTGAGCAAAAACGATTCAGAAAAGGGGGTGGTGATGAACAGAGTGTCTGAATTAAGCAGACCACTCTTACCCAGTCCAAAGATCAGGGCTTGATCCATCACCGTTATTTATCTCACTGCACCATCCCAGCTCAGAACCTGGCTATATGCAAATCAGTCTGTCCCTGGCCCAGTGCATCATGGGAACAGGGCAGACTAAACTACCAAGCCAATTCTTCACCAGAAAGGAGACAAGCTACCGGGGACCGGTTTTTGGCATTTCAGCCTTCTTCGGCCCGGCTTGCTTGAATCCTGATGGTGCAGTGAGAAAGGGACTCATGTCTGAGTATACCCTGCCACACCTATAGTGGCCAAAAACGATTCAGAAAAGGGGGTGGTGATGAACAGAGTGTCTGAATTAAGCAGACCACTCTTACCCAGTCCAAAGATCAGGGCTTGATCCATCACCGTTATTTATCTCACTGCACCATCCCAGCTCAGAACCTGGCTATATGCAAATCAGTCTGTCCCTGGCCCAGTGCATCATGGGAACAGGGCAGACTAAACTACCAAGCCAATTCTTCACCAGAAAGGAGACAAGCTACCGGGGACCGGTTTCTGGCATTTCAGCCTTCTTCGGCCCGGCTTGCTTGAATCCTGATGGTGCAGTGAGAAAGGGACTCATGTCTGAGTATACCCTGCCACACCTATAGTGGCCAAAAACGATTCAGAAAAGGGGGTGGTGATGAACAGAGTGTCTGAATTAAGCAGACCACTCTTACCAAGTCCAAAGATCAGGGCTTGATCCATCACCGTTATTTATCTCACTGCACCATCCCAGTTCAGAACCTGGCTATATGCAAATCAGTCTGTCCCTGCCCCAGTGCATCATGGGAATAGGGCAGACTAAACTACCAAGCCAATTCTTCACCAGAAAGGAGCCAAGCTACTGGGGACCGGTTTCTGGCATTTCAGCCTTCTTCGGCCCGGCTTGCTTGAATCCTGATGGTGCAGTGAGAAAGGGACTCATGTCTGAGTATACCCTGCCACACCTATAGTGGCCAGAAACGATTCAGAAAAGGGGGTGGTGATGAACAGAGTGTCTGAATTAAGCAGACCACTCTTACCCAGTCCAAAGATCAGGGCTTGATCCATCACCGTTATTTATCTCACTGCACCATCCCAGCTCAGAACCTGGCTACATGCAAATCAGTCTGTCCCTGGCCCAGTGCATCATGGGAACAGGGCAGACTAAACTACCAAGCCAATTCTTCACCAGAAAGGAGACAAGCTACCGGGGACCGGTTTCTGGCATTTCAGCCTTCTTCGGCCCGGCTTGCTTGAATCCTGATGGTGCAGTGAGAAACGGACTCATGTCTGAGTATACCCTGCCACACCTATAGTGGCCAAAAACGATTCAGAAAAGGGGGTGGTGATGAACAGAGTGTCTGAATTAAGCAGACCACTCTTACCCAGTCCAAAGATCAGGGCTTGATCCATCACCGTTATTTATCTCACTGCACCATCCCAGCTCAGAACCTGGCTATATGCAAATCAGTCTGTCCCTGGCCCAGTGCATCATGGGAACAGGGCAGACTAAACTACCAAGCCAATTCTTCACCAGAAAGGAGACAAGCTACCGGGGACCGGTTTTTGGCATTTCAGCCTTCTTCGGCCCGGCTTGCTTGAATCCTGATGGTGCAGTGAGAAAGGGACTCATGTCTGAGTATACCCTGCCACACCTATAGTGGCCAAAAACGATTCAGAAAAGGGGGTGGTGATGAACAGAGTGTCTGAATTAAGCAGACCACTCTTACCCAGTCCAAAGATCAGGGCTTGATCCATCACCGTTATTTATCTCACTGCACCATCCCAGCTCAGAACCTGGCTATATGCAAATCAGTCTGTCCCTGGCCCAGTGCATCATGGGAACAGGGCAGACTAAACTACCAAGCCAATTCTTCACCAGAAAGGAGACAAGCTACCGGGGACCGGTTTCTGGCATTTCAGCCTTCTTCGGCCCGGCTTGCTTGAATCCTGATGGTGCAGTGAGAAAGGGACTCATGTCTGAGTATACCCTGCCACACCTATAGTGGCCAAAAACGATTCAGAAAAGGGGGTGGTGATGAACAGAGTGTCTGAATTAAGCAGACCACTCTTACCAAGTCCAAAGATCAGGGCTTGATCCATCACCGTTATTTATCTCACTGCACCATCCCAGTTCAGAACCTGGCTATATGCAAATCAGTCTGTCCCTGCCCCAGTGCATCATGGGAATAGGGCAGACTAAACTACCAAGCCAATTCTTCACCAGAAAGGAGCCAAGATACTGGGGACCGGTTTCTGGCATTTCAGCCTTCTTCGGCCCGGCTTGCTTGAATCCTGATGGTGCAGTGAGAAAGGGACTCATGTCTGAGTATACCCTGCCACACCTATAGTGGCCAGAAACGATTCAGAAAAGGGGGTGGTGATGAACAGAGTGTCTGAATTAAGCAGACCACTCTTACCCAGTCCAAAGATCAGGGCTTGATCCATCACCGTTATTTATCTCACTGCACCATCCCAGCTCAGAACCTGGCTACATGCAAATCAGTCTGTCCCTGGCCCAGTGCATCATGGGAACAGGGCAGACTAAACTACCAAGCCAATTCTTCACCAGAAAGGAGACAAGCTACCGGGGACCGGTTTCTGGCATTTCAGCCTTCTTCGGCCCGGCTTGCTTGAATCCTGATGGTGCAGTGAGAAACGGACTCATGTCTGAGTATACCCTGCCACACCTATAGTGGCCAAAAACGATTCAGAAAAGGGGGTGGTGATGAACAGAGTGTCTGAATTAAGCAGACCACTCTTACCCAGTCCAAGGTAAAGAATTGGCTTGGTAGTCTGTCCCTGTTCCCATGATGCACTGGGCCAGGGACAGACTAATTTGCATGTAGCCAGGTTCTGAGCTGGGATGGTGCAGTGAGCTAAAAAACGGTGATGGATCAAGCCCTGATCTGTTGACTGGGTAGGAGTGTTCTGCTTAATTCAGAGACTCTGTCCATCAACACCCCCTTTTCTGAATCGTTTTGTCCACCATAAGCGTGGAAGGGTATGCTCAGATGTGAGTCCCTTGCTCACTGCACCATCAGGATTCAATCAAGCCGGGCCGAAGACGGCTGTAATGCCAGAAACTGGTCCCCGGAAGCTTGTTTCCTTTCCAGGTAAAGAATTGGCTTGGTAGTTTGGTCTGCCCTGTTCCCATGATGCACTGGGCCAGGGACAGACTAATTTGCATGTAGCCAGGTTCTGAGCTGGGATGGTGCAGTGAGCTAAAAAACGGTGATGGATCAAGCCCTGATCTGTTGACTGGGTACGAGTGTTCTGCTTAATTCAGAGACTCTGTCCATCACCACCCCCTTTTCTGAATCAACCATAAATATGACTGTACCACCTCTTGATGATACTCCATTTTTTATAAGTTTCATAGTTATTATTTTTCTTATATGGACCCCGATGATTATAGCATTCTGGTCTTCATTTTGGAGACTTGTGTCTTCCGCTAAGAGTTGAGCTGCTAATTTAGCTCTCTCCCTTTCTTCCTCACTATCTGACATTTTTACTGACAGAGAGTTTGCAGAGTATGTTTCAAGGAAACAAAGATTAGGTGCACAATATTATGGAACACTGTATCCTTCAACGTTGACTAAACCAAAAACGAATACATAGGATTCTCATCCTACTAAGTTTTGGCGGATTTTAACCTTTTACCCACTCCAGACATCTATTGGAGTTTTTACGGGAAAAGGGGTCTGTGTGAAAAGCATGACTGAGTTACTCTAGTATCTTGCGTTAGATTATCGCCTTACCAAACGTTGGGTGCCATGTAGTGTAGTTCCTATATTTCCAATAGGCTCTGCGCATTGGAATAACATAAACGGTAGTTTAGACGGTAGTTTAGATGTCGACTAGGTCTCTACTGAATATGTTAGACTTAATTAGGTATGCCAGCTAGCTCAGAGGTCACTAGAAACTTTCTCGAGTGAACAGGAAGGGGTTAACTTTCCTGAATATACAAGAAAGGATTAGTTTCTGACAACCTCATAAGCATGACAACTTTGCTCCCCCTAGAATAAGGAGTATATCTCCAGAGTTGTGTGAAAACAATAGACAGCTATTTCACTCCGCCAATCGTGCATGCTTAGTTTCACCAGGAGTGCAGAGAAATAGAGAGACGGGCGTTTTCAATAAAAGTGGGTATTTATTGAGCAGTCTTCTTTCTCATGCAAGAGAAATGAATTGCCACAATTGCAATAATTGTTACAGCCCAAGTATCTATGTGGTAGGTCCACATGCAGAAATGTCATGGAACCAAAGTTTCATATACCTGACGGTATGAATTACACTATATACTCAGTGTCTTCAGAGTGAAGTTTTTTAGAAGTTGCCCATAAGACTTCAGATACGCTTGATGCCTTATCAGGATTACTCAATTCTGGAATGATGACTGCGTCACCCATACCGCCCTCGCAGGATAACAGCTGACCAACGTCTCCGCTCTTTTACTCGTTTCTGCTCCTGCTCCCGCTCAAAATAAGAATACGTAGCAAGGAACGAACTCACCCACCCAGTATTTGTACTTCCGGGTATTGCGTATCGTCACCTGTGCGCGCATGTCCCAACTAACGCCGCGGGAATGATGGGTCTTGTGGTCCTGGCAAGAAACGTTTTCCATCGGGCTATCGCTCTCGCTCACGACTCCAAGTCCAAAGTTTAGGGAAGTGTGATATTGAGTCAATGATATTACAGGCTTCATCCTAAAGAACACATGGGTTGCACTTACAAGCTGCCAATCTGTGGGTAGGCGCCCAACCTTTAGCCGGGTCACACAGAGACTGGTTAGCTACAGGAGGCTTTGATGAATTCAGTAGCTCCTCAACTGATTCAATGTCTGAGTTAATGAGTCCCATGATATTGGTCAAATAAGTAGTTATTGCCCACGCGCCCCAGAACGTTTGCAGTGGAGACTAACTTGTGCTTACCCATAACGGAGGAATAAAGAAGGAGAAGAGATTCCAACCTCCAAAATTCAAAATGCAACATGTGAGAAGTAGCCCAGCCCAGCCTACTCCGGCCTTGGATGAGTGCAGACGGCGTGCTCTTGGCCCGGTCTTTGCCCGGGCAGGCGGCGGCTGCCACCCACGCGCCTCCCACGCCATGGGCACCCTACTGCACTTATAAACTCCTGACATTGGATCCCTGTCCCCATGGCTGTTGAATTCTGGGGAATGGAGTTACCCAAAGAGCAAACTGTCGTCCCGACTGTTGTCGTACATGGTCAAAATGGGGCAAGAAACTAGCTTGCAATGATATGTGGAGTCTGTGTGATCCAGGACCATCCTCAAAAGGTATATGCGGAGTCTGTGTGTTCCAAGGCCATGCTCGAAAAGCATACGTGGAATCCATGTGATCCAGGGCCTGGCTGGAATGGTATATGTGGAGTCTGTGTGATGCAGGGCTATGATCGACTGGTATATGTGGAGTGTGTGTAATCCACAGCTGTGGGCAAAGGTACGTGTGGAGTCTTTGTGATTCATGGTTGTGATCAAAAGGTTTATTTGGAGTTTGAGTGATTCCCAACTGTACTCGAAAACTATATGCGGAGTTTGTGTTATCTATGGCCATGCTCAAAAGATATGTGTGGAGTGTTATCAATCGCCATGATCAAAATGTTTATGTGGAGTCTGTGTGATCCAGGGCCGTGAAAGGTGTGTGTGGAGTAAGTGTGACCCAGGACAGTGACTGAAATGTATGTGTGGAGTCTGTGTGATCCAGGGCCACACGTGAAAGGAGTGTGTGGAGTATGTGTGACCCCAGATAGTGACTGAAATGTATGTGTGGAGTCTGTGTGATCCAGGGTCGTGCTTGAAAGGTCTATGTGAAGTCTGTGTAATCCAGGAGAGTGACTGAAATGTATGTGTGGAGTCTGTGTGATCCAGGGCCACACGTGAAAGGAGTGTGTGGAGTACGTGTGACCCCAGACAGTGACTCAAATGTATGTGTGGAGTCTGTGTGATCCAGGGCCACACGTGAAAGGAGTGTGTGGAGTACGTGTGACCCCAGACAGTGACTCAAATGTATGTGTGGAGTCTGTGTGATCCAGGGCCACACGTGAAAGGAGTGTGTGGAGTACGTGTGACCCCAGACAGTGACTCAAATGTATGTGTGGAGTCTGTGTGATCCAGGGTCACACGTGAAAGGAGTGTGTGGAGTACGTGTGACCCCAGACAGTGACTCAAATGTATGTGTGGGGTCTGTGTGATCCAGGGTCGTGCTTGAAAGGTCTATGTGAAGTCTGTGTAATCCAGGAGAGTGACTGAAATGTATGTGTGGAGTCTGTGTGATCCAGGGTCACACGTGAAAGGAGTGTGTGGAGTACGTGTGACCCCAGACAGTGACTCAAATGTATGTGTGGAGTCTGTGTGATCCAGGGTCACACGTGAAAGGAGTGTGTGGAGTACGTGTGACCCCAGACAGTGACTCAAATGTATATGCGGAGTCTGTGTGATCCAGGGTCGTGCTTGAAAGGTCTATGTGGACTCAGTGTGACCCAGTTCAATGCTTGAGTGATTTGTGTGTAGTCTGTGTGATTCAGGACAGTAACTCAATGGTACTCAAGTCAAGTCAAGTCATTATACTTTTATTCGACACATGTATCATAAAAAGTACAAACATGAAATACATACATAGTTATAAAAACAGTTCATTACCTACATAATTACAAAACAGTTCATTATTTTAAAAAAGACATCTAAGAGTTATGTGGAAAAGTTGACTTGATGAACATTTTTTAAAATCTTAGTCCTAATGATCCAGGCACATGATAAAAACTTTGCAACCCCACAAATAGTAACCATAGAAGAGGTGTCAGAAATAAGAATACGCAAAGCTGATTTGTAATCTCTAACCCCAAGAATCTTTAGTACTGGTTTTAACCATTTCTTCCTAGGTGAGATATATGCCTTACAGGCAAAGAGAAAGTGGCCCAATGATTCCTCGGGATTTGTACACCCTGGACACATTCTATCCTCTTCCCTCCTATTGTTCCATCTAGATGTAAAAGTTCTGAGGGGCAGAGTTCCATGTCTAAGTTTAAGGTATAGGGTCCTTTCCCGAGGAACCTGTATGAAGTCCAAAAACAATTCCAGTTTTAGGGTGCATTTATGGGTAAAAAAGATCTCAGTCAAATGACCCCAGTTTGGGTTCTGTAGCGCCTTGGTCTCTATCCAATCCCAATATAATTTTTTCACCACTTGTTTTGGTGGAGGTGATTGGGATACCCAAGCGTCGCTTAAACCCACACTTGCTACAAGCTTTTTTAATGCATTTAGCCGTCTGATTTTGCCTGAGGTGTTTAATTTTAGTATTTCATCTAGGACAAGGGCATAATTAGCTAATTCGGGGGTCCTCCTCAAACGAACCCAATATAAAAGGGGACGGAGTTGGAGGATATCCCGAATAGACTTTCTTCCCAGATCTAAGAATAGAGGTTTAAGTGGGGTAGAGGAAGGAAGCGACACCAAGTCCCTCATAAACTTGTTCTCTGATCGGACAAGGTCGTTGGTATTCTCATTGCCCCACAGTTCTGATCCATAAACAGCTGAGGCAATTGCTTTCCCCTCGTAAACTGATAAGACAGGGGCAACTGGCCTACTTATAGAGAGGCGTTGGTTTTTTAAAATAGTGCCGGAGACCCTTTTAAGATTTAAAATCATTTTACATATATGGGATTCCCATTTCAAATGATTATTAATCCTAACACCAAGATAATCAAACTCCTCGACCACCTCTAAAGGAGATCCATTCAGGGTAACGTGAATATTCCTATTTTTCCTCTTATCGGTCATGACCATTAGTTTAGTTTTGGTCGTGTTTATCGTGAGTCCCCGTTCCTGACAAAAAACACTAAACCGATCAAGAAGAGTTTGGAGGCCTGTGGGGGTTTTTGATAAGAGGAGGGTGTCGTCGGCAAAGAGGAGGGATGGTATTTTCTCCCCCGCCATAATGGGGGCATCGGCCGGTGTATCTTGCAGATGCTTCACAACCCCATTTATGAAGAGGGAAAATAAAGTAGGGGCCATCACACACCCCTGCCGCACCCCTCTGTTAACCGGTATACTCTTAGTGAGTTGCCCCTGCACCCCCCAGCGTATCTTTGCATATGTACCCTCATGGAGTTTGATGATAAGATTTAGCAGGTAAGATGGGAAACCCATATCCAATAGGACATTCCAAAGTTTAACACGGGGTATTACATCGAAAGCCGTTTTAAGATCAATAAAAGCCAGGTAGAGGCTCCCTCTGTCTATCGACACTGTTTTCCAGAAAACTGCACAGAATCTGAAGACTTGGTCAATAGCCCCAACATTGTTTCTAAATCCGGCCTGAAAATGGGACAGAATGTTTCCTTCCATAAGCCAACCCTCAATCCTATTTACAATTACCCTGCCAACTACTTTTTGAATAACGTCAATTAGACTAATTGGTCTGTAGTTGGCAGGGTCCTCTCTCTCACCCTTTTTAAATACGGTAACAACTTCAGCACCCTTCCATGAGTCCGGTACCTGATGGCCTAAATGAATAAGGTTCAAAACATTTACAATAAAATCAGCCCAAACCAGTGGGTTAGACATCAATAAATCACCCGGTATTCCATCCGGACCAGGTGCCTTACCCGGTTTTATTTTAAGGATTGCCTCTTGTACCTCACGGGACGAAAACAGTACATCAGTAGAGCCATCATTCCCATGGACCATACAAACAGTACCTAGTGTAGGGGATACTGGCGCAGCTTCTAAGGAGTCCACGCCATATAAATTTGAAAAGTGGGAATACCATTGGGACTCAGTGATATGGTTTGGTATGGGCTCTGCGCCTCGTCTATCCATGACGTTAATCAATTTCCAAAATGCAGTGGCGTTTTTCCCATGAGCCGCTTCCTTTAGAGCCTGCCAATGTTCCTCTTCCCAATCTTTTTTGGCTTTCATAATGCTAATGCGGTACTCATTTCTAGCTAATCTAGCAGCTGGGGCATCCTTATTTTTAATAGCTAATGAGATTGCCTTCCTTTTCTCTCTACAGGAAGCAGTGTACCAAGGGTTCCCCTTTTCCTGCATGCATTTAGACAAATGACAACCCTTTGTTTTTTTGGAGAAGAACATACTGATCTCCCCTATTAAGTCTTTGTACTTAGATGCCAGCACCGACCCCTGAAGCTGAAGTGCAATTTGATTCACTGGGGCCAAGGCAGATGAGGCAGCCAAAACTAGAACCCTAATATTCTCAAGTGACCCCTCATTGCACCTAACCACATTCCATTTAATCCTGCGGTTACAGTTAGAGGGGACTAGTTCTTTGGTAATCAGCTCATTATGAACCTCCTCACCACTGTTGTCACCCCAGAACATACCCATGCAAAGGGGATTATGGTCGCTATCAATCCTCTGGCTGACCTCCATATCAACCAGGTTGGCCCATGACCCTACATCCAAAAGGATGTAGTCAATCCGTGACGGGGAACCTAATCGATTGAAGGTCATAGCGCCCATACGATCAGATGTGGTGCGGCCGTTTAAGGCACATAGATCATGTACAGACACCAGCGCATTCAACTGTATGGATCGAGCCGACCATTTCTGGATTGGGGCCAGAGATAAGGATGGAATTATCTGGTTTCCTGACTTATTATAGCAACCCAAAAATTCATCCTCATCAAGAGGCTCGAATGTACAATTAAAATCGCCTCCCACTAATACTGAAGATTTAGAAGAGAGGGCAGAAAGCGTGTTGTCTAGCAACTCCAGTGTTGGAGACAATTGGCCCCCTGGGAGCCCCCTGGCATAAATACAAAAAAGTTCAAAAGCCTTCCTGGCAGACTGCCTTTTAACAGTTATATGTAAAATATCATTACAGGGGACATGATTCACAGTGATTTTGCAATTCAAATCTATCCTGATCCAAATAAGTAATCCTCCCAATGGGCGCCCCCTCCCAAGCTGTGTTGCAGGGACAAAAAACGTAGAATAGCCCTGTTTGTATTGTGGCTCTACACACCAGGTTTCTTGGAACATGCAAATATGGAAATCATCTATAAAATTGTTCCATTCCGGGTCAGGCAAATTTTTCTTTAGGCCGGCTATATTCCAGGACAAGATTTTAACGAGGGAAGGGGACATCATAGGTGTGTCCATGGCGGCCTGAGTATCAACCTCCCTTAACAAGGGCTCTGTAATGATGCTACACTGCTCCGGTACTTCTTCCATAATAGGAACAATAGGCTCACTAACTACAGTGGATAGAACCCCACCACCCCCGCCATCTTCAATGCACTGGGGTGATGGTCAGTCCACTTCTTCCAATCCACCAAATCGATTATAACAGGGAAATAAAGGGTAATTGAGCTGTGGGCCCCACCCTTCTCCATTGAAATGTGGATCCCCCTTCCACTGGTGCCCCCTCCTCCCATGGTTGCGTCTATAGTCCACCCTTGTCCATTTATCATATGTTTGAGCCTGGTGCCTAGGAATTGGAGGAAAGAAAAAGGATACTGGGAGGGTTTGAATCGTGGAATCAAGGGATCGGTTCATTCCTTCACATATGTGTCGGACCGTGCCCGGGTCTTTAAAGGTTACCATGATGCAATCCCCCACTATGGTTTTCCTGGTCTTCCCTAGCCATGGAACCCTCCTCACCATAATGATTTCATTATTAAAGTGAGGTGGCAGGGGTCGGTTCCAGTTTAACCATTTAATTACCTTTTTCTTAAGGGATTGGTAATCCTCATATTCTCCTGATCTTAGATGGGGGGCACCAGCTAGGACCACCATTAATCTATTGGTCTCGGGTGGGAGATCTGGCCTCCGTGGTCTAGGAGTTGGGCAAGCTGGCGTGAGTGGGAGGTCATTAGCCCGGTCTTGATTTGTTCCAGTGGGCTCTAGTTGTGAACTATGTGGGGCTAAAGCCACAGGGTCAATAGGTCTGTTGCTTGAATTATTGTGCCGTGCTTGAAGTTGGACAGACATAAGAGGTTGCAAAGGGGCAGCCAGTGGCATGCTTTTTGGGGGGGCTTTGCTAGCGTTAGCTACAGTTTCTGTTTTAGAGGGTTCCCCACCCCAGGAATGGGTTTCCACTAACTTTGTCTGCTTACTTACTAGAGAATTCAGAGTGGTAAGAGAAGTCTCTAGTAAGGTAAGCCTAATCTCAACTTTTTTAAGACTGTCAGTGATGGGCTGCAGGAGGGAGCGGAGTAAGAATTCAATGCTCCCCTTAACAAAGAATGGATGATCGAGATTCGATGTATCAGCCTCTGGCTCTTTGGTAGTCGCAATTATGCTAGGGTTTAAGAGCTTAGATGGTGGGGCTGTCTCCGTGCTCTTCTTCGATATGGTAGTGTTATTATTCCTCTTACCAAAATCCAAGTGCGATATTTTAGATTTCCCCCGCCCCCCGCTGATTTCCGAGCCCGTTTACTAGGTGGGGGCCTGTGTATCTCTGCCATGACATTTAATTTAGGCTTGTTCTTATTGGCCATTGTTACTAATTGGGTTTGAGTTACCAAGTCGACAGGGGTATGGGAGATCTCTAGGGGGGCTGGCTCTATGATTTGGTCAGATAATGTCCCTTGGGTCGGAGAAACTTCCCTTAGTAAAGCAGGAAAATCCTCTATTATTAAGGTGTCTTGGCAAGTGGATAGCGCACCCACCTCTTGGGTAGTGGGGTGGGGGATAATATCTAGCAGAGGCCTGGTTTTCATAGATTCAATAGAGCGTCTACGCTCCGCCCTGCGCTTCTCAAGTGAACCTTCCGAATCCGCTTCCCCTTTGTTAGATTTAAAATAGTTGTCTAGTGTCCCTGAACAGGAGGCACCATCCCTGGAGGGAGTTTCCCGTTGTGGGGGCGTAGGCATATCCTTGATTGTGGCGCTGGAGGAGATCAAGAGGGGGGGCCCGGCCCGGCCTCCTGCGGCCCCGGACGGCCTAAGACGGTCCCGCCCTTGTCCCGGGCTTCTCCCGGCGCTCCCGCGCGCTCCCGCGCATCGGGGTTCAGGGAGCTTAATATAATGTAGGGCAAGTAGGTGGAGAGGTGGGAGGGGTCGGGGAGAGCGGCCCAGGTGTGGCTAATCAGGCTGGCGGGCGCTCCTGGGATATGCAAACCCAGTAGAGCGCGCGCGCTCGCTCGCAGCCCCGGCACTTAGACTTCCCTCGATGTTCCCCCGTGAAAACAACAGGCAGCACTCCTAACGCAGCGGGACCCGCGGAGCGGGTTCCGCAAGAAGTGGGCTTTAAAACAGGCAATTCCAGGTAGGTCCAGCAAAGTTCAGCAAGGCGTCCCGCTCACAAGCTCTGCAAGCACAGTTAATGAAGGCTCGGTGGAGGGGTGGGAGGGGTCGGGGAGAGCGGCCCAGGTGTGGCTAATCAGGCTGGCGGGCGCTCCTGGGATATGCAAACCCAGTAGAGCGCGCGCGCTCGCTCACAGCCCCGGCACTTAGACTTCCCTCGATGTTCCCCCGTGAAAACAACAGGCAGCACTCCTAACGCAGCGGGACCCGCGGAGCGGGTTCCGCAAGAAGTGGGCTTTAAAACAGGCAATTCCAGGTAGGTCCAGCAAAGTTCAGCAAGGCGTCCCGCTCACAAGCTCTGCAAGCACAGTTAATGAAGGCTCGGTGGAGGGGTGGGAGGGGTCGGGGAGAGCGGCCCAGGTGTGGCTAATCAGGCTGGCGGGCGCTCCTGGGATATGCAAACCCAGTAGAGCGCGCGCGCTCGCTCGCAGCCCCGGCACTTAGACTTCCCTCGATGTTCCCCCGTGAAAACAACAGGCAGCACTCCTAACGCAGCGGGACCCGCCGAGCGGGTTCCGCAAGAAGTGGGCTTTAAAACAGGCAATTCCAGGTAGGTCCAGCAAAGTTCAGCAAGGCGTCCCGCTCACAAGCTCTGCAAGCACAGTTAATGAAGGCTCGGTGGAGGGGTGGGAGGGGTCGGGGAGAGCGGCCCAGGTGTGGCTAATCAGGCTGGCGGGCGCTCCTGGGATATGCAAACCCAGTAGAGCGCGCGCGCTCGCTCGCAGCCCCGGCACTTAGACTTCCCTCGATGTTCCCCCGTGAAAACAACAGGCAGCACTCCTAACGCAGCGGGACCCGCGGAGCGGGTTCCGCAAGAAGTGGGCTTTAAAACAGGCAATTCCAGGTAGGTCCAGCAAAGTTCAGCAAGGCGTCCCGCTCACAAGCTCTGCAAGCACAGTTAATGAAGGCTCGGTGGAGGGGTGGGAGGGGTCGGGGAGAGCGGCCCAGGTGTGGCTAATCAGGCTGGCGGGCGCTCCTGGGATATGCAAACCCAGTAGAGCGCGCGCGCTCGCTCGCAGCCCCGGCACTTAGACTTCCCTCGATGTTCCCCCGTGAAAACAACAGGCAGCACTCCTAACGCAGCGGGACCCGCGGAGCGGGTTCCGCAAGAAGTGGGCTTTAAAACAGGCAATTCCAGGTAGGTCCAGCAAAGTTCAGCAAGGCGTCCCGCTCACAAGCTCTGCAAGCACAGTTAATGAAGGCTCGGTGGAGGGGTGGGAGGGGTCGGGGAGAGCGGCCCAGGTGTGGCTAATCAGGCTGGCGGGCGCTCCTGGGATATGCAAACCCAGTAGAGAGCGCGCGCTCGCTCGCAGCCCCGGCACTTAGACTTCCCTCGATGTTCCCCCGTGAAAACAACAGGCAGCACTCCTAACGCAGCGGGACCCGCGGAGCGGGTTCCGCAAGAAGTGGGCTTTAAAACAGGCAATTCCAGGTAGGTCCAGCAAAGTTCAGCAAGGCGTCCCCATTTTATCAACCTAAGGTGGATGAAAGGCTGAGTGGACCCGCCGGGATTTGAACCTATGACCATGAGGTCTAACACAGGCCCCTGCAGTAGAAGCATTAGTCCACTGAGCCACCAGACAATGCACAGGACAGTGCTCCAAAGGCCTCTGTGGTTGGGGCGGATTTACAACCAGTAGTACAGCACACTTCTAGCATAGACTACGAATCGAATTACTTTTTAGCCTCTTGCTGGCCCGGGATACCAATGTTGCTGTGGTTGTAATTAAACCCGCGCCAAAAACAAGGTCACACCAAGGTCATTTAGAGAAGAACCGCAGATTCGCCCATGAAAACAATTTCAATGCCGCCTCGGAGGACCCCCTGAATATATCTTGTTCGATATTATGATCAGAGGTTCATGCTGATAATATTTAGCACGATTCTTCATTTTTGTAAAACTTTTTCCTGATCGGATAATTTTTGTGCAGGACCACCAGACTGGGTATCAGGAAATGACGTAGAATGAGAGATATCTCTTCCTGTGACTGATGCTGCAAACGGCACGTGCCCCTGCAGGTTTCCTGTGCGCGTGGACCACATCCTAACGTGTGCCGCAGAGGATGACGGGAGAAGGGGCCAGGGGGTCGCACAGGGTCTCCCCATCTCAGGCGGCAGTAAGAAAGGCGCCTGCTGCTGCTTCTGACGCTCACAGCTGCCATGTTCTCAGCACACTTATGTGTGACATTTCAATGTGCATTTGTGACACTTTAAATAACTATACCTTGCACCCCCGCCATGCACTGTTACTTCACTCCTGACATGTCTGATGACATAATTGATAACATCACTGATGGCGTCTGAATGACGTCGTTGATGACAACACTGTGCATTGTGGGGTGCGAGTAATAGTTTTTCAGTTAACTATAACAGATCAATTTCAGTGGTTTTTTGTGTTTAAAATGCAATTTTTTAACTGAAGATTTCACCTAACTATAGCATCACTTTAACCTTTGTTTTTGGAGGGAATAATGTATCTGGTTTTTAATGTAAAGTAAGATATTATAAACATAGCTAACTCTGACTTCACTCTAACCTTTGTTTTTTCAGTGAATATCTCTCTATATGTATGTGTATGTATTTAATTCAATTCAAAAATCTTTATTCGATTGTAGATTTTACAATCATAAAAGTACAATGCATAAGTACACGTTAAAAACATTACAAACAATTCATTTCATATGGCAAGTATGAGATTATTTGGATAAAAACATAAATAACTGTATTCTTTAAAAAAACACCTAAAACATTCGCAGCATGATTATCCATCCATACTTTTCCTAAAACAGATGGCTTTTTAAAAAAAGTTACAGACAAATAATGTACAATCGCTATTCAGTAGTTGTAAGTAGTAAAGTGCAGGTTTGATTTGTACAAAACTCAATTTTTTAAGGCACGGTTTAAGATATAATTTCCGTGGAGTGGAGTAATAGGGGCAGATAAAAAGAAAGTGCGCCAGATCTTGAGGAGACTTTCCGTCGCAGCCACAAGCTGGCAACACTTCACCCCGTTGAGCCCCACTTGGTACTGCCAGTAGAAGATGATATAGATCAAAACGGAACCTTATTAGCAGAAACCGTTCATAGCTGGTCATAGGCCATGTCAGGTAAGGTTCCATTTGTGGACAGGTTTTTAATAGTAAGTGTTTCCTTACACTGTCCTTCTGTATCTCAACCTCTTCTCTGTCAGTACATCTTAACAGTAGTATAGCATTTTTAACCGAGATAACATCAGATTTTGTAATTGAGTTGGGAGCATAAAACAGGTCAGGGCGGCCAATTGCCGTTAAACAATCCTTTATGTACTTCACCCACGGTACTTTGAACCTCCCGTCTAGCAGTAGGGCTTCTTTCAGTAGGGCATGTGTTAGTGGAATATCAGTGTTGAGCCAACAGTTCAGCCAACACAAAACCGGGTTTACTGCTATTCTGTCGCCTAAATAGGGGACCCCCAACTCCTCATGTACAGAGTAGTTCCCAATACCCCTTGGCAGCCTCAGTGTCTTTTTCAGGAAGTTATTTTCTGTAACCTCTAGGTCTTTTATCTTGCGATAGCCCCAGAGCTCGCTTCCACAGCAGGCGACAGCAACACTTTTTGCCTGATACAATTTGAGCAATGCGGCCGTAGGGCAATTGCCGATTTTTTTTGCAAAGCCAAGTATGGCCGCATTTACCCGTGTTGTTTCGCCCTTCTTTTTAGAGACTGCTGGGCCCCACGATAATTTATGATCTAGAAGGACCCCAAGGTATGAGAAAGAGTTAGTTGAAGGGATTTTCTCCCCATTTATGCTAAAGGAATCAATTTTCCGGGTACCCTTTCCTGTTTTCATGACATAGGACTTGGAGTTGTTTATACTTAGGCCACGTGACTCCATAAATTTAAAGAAGGAATTTAGTAATTTCTGGAGACCGATTGCTGTTCTAGATATAAGAACAGCATCGTCAGCATAGAGTAACACAGGCACCCCTTTGCGTTCAACTAGGGGGTAATCTGCTTCAGTATTTAAAAGAAATTCCTCCAATTCATTAATGTACAGGTTAAAGAGGAATGGGGCCAGAATACAACCTTGTCGAACTCCCCGGTTTATTCTAAATTCGTCCGTTACTTTAAGGTCTTGAGTGTAACGGACGTTTGCTCTTGTATCCGAGTGCAAATCGGCTAGGAAGTTGACAAGATTCCTCTCTACACCCATTCTCAGCAGGGTAGCCCATAGTAAGCTTCTGTCCACGCAGTCAAAAGCGGACGACAAGTCCATAAATGCCATGTAGACAGTTCCTTGTCTCGCCAGGGTATATTTACTTAGGATCAAATATAGGTTCAGGCACTGCGTAATGGTCGAATGGCCTGGTCTGAACCCATATTGTATAGGTGATAGAATGTTGTTATCTTTAGCCCATGTGGATAGCCTGTTAAGGATTACCCCCCCTACCACTTTAGCTACTGAATTTATTAAGGAAATCGGCCTGTAACATAACGGACTGCTGCGATCACCCTTTTTAAAAACGGGGACTATAGTCGATAGACCCCACGTGTTTGGGCACCCCGTTATCACCGCTGCATTTATTACAGCCGTGAGGACTGGAGCCCAAAAGGGGATACTAGACTTAAACAGGTCCGGTGGTAGTCCATCCGGGCCCGGGGCCTTGTTGCTAGTTAGACCCTGTATTCCCCTTGCAACCTCATTTGCTGTGAAGCATAATGGGTTCACAGATGGTATTAAAAAATCACTTTCTTCCCAGTGCTCATTACTCTTAAAAATTGTACTGAAGTGGGTCACCCACTCCCCCTCTGAAATATTTGTACCAAGAACTGTGTCGTTTGGGTTATCAAACAAAGGTTTGTTGATAATTTGCCAAAACTTGCTGCTGTTCCCCAGCACTGATGGATCAAGGAGGGATTCTATGGTGTTGACCTTGATTTCCTTTTTTCTAACGGCTAATGCCTTCCTATAGGCCATGCGAAGATTTTTTATCAAATCAGAGTCTCTAGGTTTGGATTTTAGGGCATATTTCAGATCTCTACTTGCCTTTGAACAGTTGTGATCAAACCATTTAGAATTTTTCCCACTTTGCCCCTTTGTTGGCGCTGTAAGCATGGAACCAATTTTAGAGACCAGCCCCGCAAACCCGGTCAGAATGTTCGTGGGGGATGAGTCAAAAGATGAACATGCAGACAGCTCCTCTTCACATGCATTGTTTATTTTGGAGTATAAAGTGTCTTGGTTTATCATTGTCCATTTAATGCGACGTCTGCCATTTATACAACTCAACGTGCCTTGGTCAATGCGAGACAGTCGTTTTGTGAATAGAGGCCCGCCCAAACCAATGACTAGGGGATTATGATCACTGTAAACACTGAAAAGGATAGTAAAGTGCGAGACCCATTGTACAAGATCTGAAGATACTAATATATGATCAATAAAGGATCCCTGCCCATGTCCTTTGAAGGTTGGAGTGTCGAAAATTTTTGTATCAGGAACCAAAGACATAGCTACAGTCAAATTATTGTCATTCACTAAGTCATTTAAGTTCTTGCCCCCCCTAGTATGGGAGAAGTGAAAGCCTTCAACACTATTACATCCCAAGGAGCCCATTGGGGTAAAGCCTGGATTACCACATGGGTGGACATATGTGTATGTATATATATATATATATATATATATATATATATATATATATATATATATATATATATATATATACATATATACCTATGTATGTAAGTATGTGTATGTATATCCATACTACTATTATAAAGAGAGAACACAAACCTTTGAGCCAGGTAATCTCAAAAAGTACTGTACCAATCACTACACCCAATACACCATTTGAAAGGGGAGATGTAGCAGAAGGACATAGGCTATAGATGTCTACACCATATACATTAAAAAAGCAAAAACGCCAAAAGTGGAAAAGTAGTCCCTTGTTGGGCGTTAGTGTGGGCGTGGTCGTGTGTAAAAAGAACGAATGTTGGCGGTCGTGTGGAAGAAGAACGTGGGCGTGTCAAAGAACAAATATTGGCGTTTACAGGGCGAAGAACAAACATAGGCAAAGCGACTTCACCACACACTTCGATCTGCACAGATAGCGGGAATGCGCTTTCACTGAATTGCGCTTTCACTGGATTTATAACGCGCATTTGCAAATCCGACAACAGAGGTGCGCGGGATCGCAAATATATTAACATCAACATACGCACATTCGTCGACGTTACCACATTTCACTGTGCAAGCTACACACTTCACCACACACTTCCAACTACATACATAGCGGGAATGTGCTTTCAATGACTTTATAACACTTTTTTCAAAATCTAACAACAGAGGTGCGCGGTATCACAAATATACTAACATCAACATACGCACATTCGTCGGCGTTACCCTGACAACATTGACGCATTCGTCGGATTTCATGAAAAAATGAGCGTGCCTTCCATCGTCGCGGATTCAATAACAATGACGTGACACTGGGGGCAGGGTTACAAATGAGAACCACCTATCATCGCTTTGCTTCACACAGTACACCAATCACAACCCACAATAATTAACACACACACAACTTTAGTGAAAATAAAGAACAACTCTTTAACCATTTGCCAACGACGTTCCAGGGGGATGAACCGGAACAAAAGAAGCGGCCATTTCTTACCGGAGATAGGCAATCGAGTGAACATTCACGAGACTTTCCTCCCAAAACTACGACTAATTACGGATGTTGCGGACAATATTAAAAGCTTAACCAAAAAAATACGATTTCCACAGTTAACACAACTGGCCCTAATCACTGGAACAGTCCCAGTACTTGCGCACAGAATTAGAAAAAACAAAACGGAAACATTATTCAAGGGATACAAAACGTAAAAGAAGAAAAGACCCTTCCAGAAAATAGCATCTTCATTAAACAGGTCACATTTGCCGAATTTGAAACTCTAACACACATTCACAAAATAGCTATTGAACTCTGCGTTCCCAGTACAACAGTGACAGTACTTTGAAGCAGAATAACAAAAACAAAACAAGCATTTACAATGCAATAGGTCTCGCAGCATTAAAGTTTGAGTTATTGGCATTGTGTATGACAATGAGTTGCATAATTTATTTAGCAAACTGTGAATTGGTGAGCAGCGAGTGTGAGTGCAAGAGTATGCTGTTTCTCACAGCTGTTATTATTCACACAGCTCTGATGATGCACCTCACGCACGGGGCTGACGCAGTTATTATTCACACAGCTCTGATGATGCATCTCTGGCACGGGCTCACAGCTGTTATTATTCACACAACTCTGATGATGCACCTCGCGCACTGGGCTGACGCAGTTATTATTTACACAGCTCTGATGATGCACCTTAGGCACGGACTCACAGCTGTTATTATTCACACAGCTCTGATGATGCACCTCACGCACGGGGCTGACGCAGTTATTATTTACACAGCTCTGATGATGCACCTTAGGCACGGACTCACAGCTGTTATTATTCACACCGCTCTGATGATGCACCTCACGCACGGGGCTGACGCACTTATTATTCACACAGCTCTGATGATGCACCTCAGCACGCGGCTGACGCAGTTATTATTCACACAGCTCTGATTTCATTATTTTGCATTCTCAGCAGCCATGTAAACAGCAGAACAAAATAAGCAAAGGAACGGAAAATGATGACTTCATATCACTGAGGCATAAGCCATGTTTCGATGTTCTTAATCAAATAAAAAATGTACACAGAAAAGAAAGCTAGGACGTGTTATAATATCCTGTTAACATCTTTCTGTAAAGCCTCATACAAAAAAACCCTCAGACCATGATTTCACATATTCAAAACATAACACCTCCCTCATCCACACTGCTCTCCCAAGACAATACCCATAGGTGTTTGTAAGAAATTTTTGATCTTCCCTTCACCACTGAGAAAGCAATGAAATTTCAGCGACTATAGTGACCACAGTGGATAACTTCTAGGGGGGATTATCTATACTACTATTATAAAGAGAGAAGTGTGTCCTTTGAGCCAGGTAAACTCGAAAACTACACCACCAATCCAAACACCCAAAACATCTTTGAAAACGTCAGGGCAAGCAGATGGACATAGGCTATATTAAAAAAAAAAACGTTCTTTAAAAAATTAATATAAAAAAAGTAGTCCCTAGGAAGAAGCGCCGGCCGCGACGTGCGTGCTGACATCACGAGCGCGGGGAGGAGCGGCGTACCAGAGCAAGTGGAAGAGCGGGGGACGTTAGCGCGGGGAGGAGCGGAGAGGACTGGCAGACAAGCGGGGAGGAGCGGTGACGACCGGTGAGGAGCGGCAGAGCGGGGAACTCAGGAGCAGGTAAGAAAGACTCCCACTGCTCAGGGGCCCTAAAGCAGCCTTAACGTCGGGTGGGCAGGGCCTTGAAGCAGCCTTAACGTCGAGGTGGGCGGGGGCCCAGAAGCAGCCTTAACGTCGGGGCGGGCAGGGGCCTAGAAGCAGCCTTTTGCTATATATATATATATATATCAATGCTCGAAGGTGTCCACCTTTGAGTAGCATGCTAACAGCGGCTTGGTTTATGTATAGGTGAGGACGGGGATCCACTCGTAGACGCCGCTCCGTACGGGATCTGCCCGACGCGTTTCGAAGCTCCATCTGCTTCTCTTCAGGGGCTTTAACGGAAGCGGTGTGCGCAACCGCCGACCCACTTCCCCATTTTATGTATAACACACCCACCGATGGGAGGCTCAAATGAGACTGTGCATTCTGGGAAGTGTGGTCCGGGAAGCACACAATCAAGTCCTCTACGGACTCCACAAGTGGGCCCATCCTCGATTCCAAGTACGACTGCTGCTTCACATTAGTGACCCCCAGGGTACCGGGGTGGTGCATACTCCGCGGCTGGACGGCCGCGTATAAATCAATGCTCGAAGGTGTCCACCTTTGAGTAGCACGCTAACAGCAGCTTGGTTTATGTATAGGTGAGGACGGGGATCCATCTGCTTCTCTTCAGGGGCTTTAACGGAAGCGGTGTGCGCAACCGCCGACCCACTTCCCCATTTTATGTATAACACACCCACCGATGGGAGGCTCAAATGAGACTGTGCATTCTGAGAAGTGTGGTCCGGGAAGCACACAATCAAGTCCTGTTCCATTAAAGCCCCTGAAGAGAAGCATATGGAGCTTCGAAACGCGTCGGGCAGATCCCGTATGGAGCGGCGTCTACGAGTGGATCCCCGTCCTCACCTATACATAGACCAAGCTGCTGTTTGCGTGCTACTCAAAGGTGGACACCTTCGAGCATTGATTTATACGCGGCCGTCCAGCCGCGGAGTATGCACCACCCCGGTACCCTGGGGGTCACGAAAGTGAAGCAGCAGTCGTACTTGGAATCGAGGACGGGCCCACTTGTGGAGTCCATACAGGACTTGATTGTGTGCTTCCCGGACCACACTTCCCAGAATGCACAGTCTCATTTGAGCCTCCCATCGGTGGGTGTTTTATATAATAAATGGGGAAGTGGGTCAGCGGTTGCGCACACCCCTTCCGTTAAAGCCCCTGAAGAGAAGCATATGGAGCTTCGAAACGCATCTGGCAGATCCTGTACGGAGCGGCGTCTACGAGTGGATCCCCGTCCTCACCTATACATAAACCAAGCTGCTGTTTGCGTGCTACTCAAAGGTGGACACCTTCGAGCATTGATTTATACGCGGACGTCCAGCCGCGGAGTATGCACCACCCCGGTACCCTGGGGGTCACGAAAGTGAAGCAGCAGTCGTACTTGGAATCGAGGACGGGCCCACGTGTGGAGTCCATACAGGACTTTATTGTGTGCTTCCTGGACCACACTTCCCAGAATGCACAGTCTCATTTGAGCCTCCCATCGGTGGGTGTGTTATATAATAAATGGGGAAGTGGGTTGGCGGTTGCGCACACCGCTTCCGTTAAAGCCCCTGAAGAGAAGCATATGGAGCTTCGAAACGCGTCGGGCAGATCCCGTACGGAGGGGCGTCTACGAGTAGATCCCCGTCCTCACCTATACATAAACCAAGCTGCTGTTTGCGTGCTACTCAAAGCTGGACACCTTTGAGCATTGATATATATATATATATATATACCGATCCCGTTCTTACCCTTTAAAAGCCTGGTGCTGGCAGATGTCTGAGTGCGTCTTTGTTCCGGTGGGGAACTTTGGAGCTTATATATATATAGATATATATATTTGAAAACAAAATCCTCAATGAAGAAGACGCCGCGCACCATTTCAAGATGGTTTTTAGTGCTTTATTTTCTGTAGGTTTTCTCCTACCCTACGCGTTTCAGACTTTCCCAGTCCCTGGTCACGGTATACAAACAATAATCCCTTGTTTGTTTTGCGAATTTATACACAAACACCCAATTGGCCTATTATGATGCATTATGGGTGTTGTAGGCAGTTGCAGTTTTTATCATTATCAACAATTGTCTAATGCATTAGGTCTGCCAGGATTTTATCTGTAATTTATATCGTGTTGGTAAAAAGTAACATTCCTACCAATACTGGTCTATTGTTTTCATGATGGACAATAAGCTATTACTTAATAAATTGTCCCATGTTAAAGTTAATTGTAGGCTAAGTGCCATATTCGAAATATTACCCAGACAACAGATTTTCCTTTCAGACTGTTAGCATTTTGACAAATAAAGTTTCTCAAGATTCTGCTTTTCTACCACATTCAGTTAAGCTGTACATAAGGAATACATTTGCAATCAAATCTAGAATTTTATAGATGTTGTCCAGAATGTTCTTTAAGTGTCTTGTATCAATAGGTTCTTGGATTTAGAGATGCACATACATCTCATCATCCCCATTTAATCCCATCGTATTGATGTATATCATGATCTGGTGATTGCAGAATTGGAAACAATGGCGAATGTGACAAATAAAAGAGAAAATGTGAGCAAACAAGAACGTTTAGCTTTAAAGGCATTGCAACTAAACCCCCTTATTTAAATTATATCAGCGGATAAGGGGGGAAATATTGTGATCCAAAATAAAACAGACCATGTGAAGGAAGCGGATAGGCAATTAAGTGATCAAACCAACTATAAACTACTGCCGACGAATCCTGGATTTGAAATGATGCAGACATTGCATAAGAAAACCAATGGTTGGTATGACAAAGGCTTACTAAACAAAGAAGAAAAGGAATTTCTAACAGTGCTACATCCTACGACACCCACAATGTACTTCTTACCGAAGATCCACAAAACATTGCCATCAAGAGGGCATATGCGTCATATGCATGCCAACAAGGGGGCATATTCGTCATATGCATGCCATCAAGAGGGCATATGCGTCATATGCATGCCATCAAGAGGGCATATGCGTCATATGCATGCCATCAAGAGGGCATATGCGTCATATGCATGCCATCAAGAGGACATATGCGTCATATGCATGCCAACAAGGGGGCAAATTCGTCATATGCATGCCATCAAGAGGGCATATGCGTCATATGCATGCCATCAAGAGGACATATGCGTCATATGCATGCCAACAAGGGGGCATATGCGTCATATGCATGCCATCAAGAGGGCATTTGCGTCATATGCATGCCATCGAGGGGCATATGCGTCATATGCATGCCATCAAGAGGGCATATGCGTCATATGCATGCCATCAAGAGGGCATATGCGTCATATGCATGCCATCAAGGTGGCATATGCGTCATATGCGTACCATCAAGAGGACATATGCGTCATATGCATGCCATCAAGAGGGCATATGCGTCATATGCATGCCATCAAGAGGGCATTTGCGTCATATGCATGCCATCGAGGGGCATATGCGTCATATGCATGCCATCAAGAGGGCATATGCGTCATATGCATGCCATCAAGAGGGCATATGCGTCATATGCATGCCATCAAGGTGGCATATGCGTCATATGCGTACCATCAAGAGGACATATGCGTCATATGCATGCCATCAAGGGGCATATTCGTCATATGCATGCCATCAAGGGGCCATATGCATCATATGCATGCCATCAAGAGGGCATATGCGTCATATGCATGCCAACAAGGTGGCATATGCGTCATATGCGTACCATCAAGAGGACATATGCGTCATATGCATGCCATCAAGGGGCATATTCGTCATATGCATGCCATCAAGGGGGCATATGCGTCATATGCATGCCATCAAGAGGGCATATGCGTCATATGCATGCCATCAAGGTGGCATATGCGTCATATGCGTACCATCAAGAGGACATATGCGTCATATCAATGTCATCAAGAGGACATATGCGTCATATGCGTACCATCAAGAGGACATATGCGTCATATGCATGCCATCAAGGGGCATATTCGTCATATGCATGCCATCAAGAGGGCATATGCATCATATGCATGCCATCAAGAGGGCATATGCGTCATATGCATGCCATCAAGAGGGCATATGCGTCATATGCATGCCATCAAGAGGGCATATGCGTCATATGCATGCCATCAAGGGGGCATATGCGTCATATGCATGCCATCAAGAGGGCATATGCGTCATATGCATGCCATCAAGGGGGCATATGCGTCATATGCATGCCATCAAGAGGGCATATGCATCATATGCATGCCATCAAGAGGGCATATGCGTCATATGCATGCCATCAAGAGGGCATATGCGTCATATGCATGCCATCAAGGGGGCATATGCGTCATATGCGTACCATCAAGAGGACATATGCGTCATATGCATGCCAACAAGAGGGCATATGCGTTATATGCATGCCATCAAGGGGCATATGCGTCATATGCGTACCATCAAGAGGACATATGCGTCATATGCATGCCATCAAGATGGCATATGAGTCATATGCGTACCATCAAGAGGACATATGCGTCATATGCATGCCAACAAGAGGGCATATGCGTCATATGCATGCCATCAAGGGGCATATGCGTCATATGCATGCCATCAAGAGGGCATATGCGTTATATGCATGCCATCAAGGGGCATATGCATCATATGCGTACCATCAAGAGGACATATGCGTCATATGCATGCCAACAAGAGGGCATATGCGTCATATGCATGCCATCAAGGGGCATATGCGTCATATGCATGCCATCAAGAGGGCATATGCGTCATATGCATGCCATCAAGAGGGCATATGTGTCATATGCATGCCATCAAGAGGGCATATGCGTCATATGCATGCCATCAAGAGGGCATATGCGTCATTTGCATGCCATCAAGAGGACCCAGGATTCCGTGTGTCCGTGTGTCTGAGCAGAGGTCCCAGGGTTCTGTGTGTCTGGAGAGAGGTCCCAGGGTTCCGTGTGTCTGGGGAAAGGTACCAGGGTTCTGTGTGTCTGGGGAGCGGTCCTAGGATTCTGTGTGCCTGGAGAGAGGTCCCAGGGTTCTGTGTGTCTGGGGAGCGGTCCTAGGATTCTGTGTGCCTGGAGAGAGGTCCCAGGGTTCTGTGTGTCTGGGGAGAGGTCCCAGGGTTCCGTGTGTCTGGGGAGAGGTCCCAGGGTTCTGTGTGTCTGGGAAGCGGTCCTAGGGTTCCGTGTGTCTGGGGAGAGGTCCCAGGGTTCTGTGTGTCTGGGAAGCGGTCCTAGGATTCTGTGTGCCTGGAGAGAGGTCCCAGGGTTCTGTATGTCTGGGGAGCGGTCCTAGGATTCTGTGTGCCTGGAGAGAGGTCCTAGGGTTCTGTGTATCTGGAGAGAGGCCCCAGGGTTATATGTGTCTGGAGAGAGGTCCCAGGGTTCTGTGTACCTGGAGAGAGGTCCCAGGGTTCTGTGTGTCTGGGGAGAGGACCCAGGGTTCTGTGTGTCTGGAGAGAGGTCCCAGGGTTCTGTGTGTGTGGGGAGAGGTCCCAGGGTCTGTGTGTCTGGGGAGAGGTCCTAGGGTTCTGTGTGTCTGGAGAGAGGCCCCAGGATCCTGTGTGTCTGGGGAGAGGTCCTAGGGTTCTGTGTGTCTGGAGAGAGGCCCCAGTGTTCTGTGTGTCTGGGGAGAGGTCCCAGGGTGCTGTGTGTCTCTGTGAGTGTGGTGTTCCAGTGGTCTCTTCATGGGTAGCACACTTAGAGCATCCAGAAGAAGGAGGACATTGTTTCCTTGCTGAGTGGCAGGGAGTTTCTATAAACTAATGAGTTTACTTTGCAAAGATTGACCCTACCTGTAAGCGTCTGTTTGGGTGCAGTCTAAGGGGAGGGCTGTGGTTAGATGTGCAAAAGTCCAGGGGATTTCCAGAAGTTATTGCAGTGCAGAGAAGATCAGGCCCAGCGGTGATGCTGAGTCTGCATTTCAATGTATAATGTTTCAATGGCAGTCCTAGAGACTTGATTCAGTTTGTCTTGAAATTGGATACAGTCTCACACCCTAGTTCACACCTCTGATCAAGGAACTTTAAGATGACATAATTGTCATTATCAGAATCATGTGCAGTAACATATACCTGTGCATCAGCATAACCGCCTGCGGCAACTCTCCAAGATAAGACGAAAACAGAGATGTAAGACAAGTCTTCCAGAGCAGGGTGTATACCAGGTCAATCATTCTTACTTTTGTTATGGTCCATAACAGACTGGGTAAAAGCAAAGGCTTTGGGAGCAGTGGAAGGGGGATTAAGACACCTTCAGCAGCTTGGAGTTGGACAAGTATGGTTTCTACCCTCAAACACCCCCCTCAATCTCGCCGGGTACCACAGGGACACACCCCAGAGCTATTAGGCCCTTTTCTATTTGCTTGAGTTTTTGGCGCTGTCTCATGGTTCATCTATTACAGTCTGGGGAAAGTAAATCTTCACACCTCACAGTTGTCCTTTTCCCTTCTTCGGAAAGGCCCACATGACGGGAAAAAGCATTTACAATGCTGTTTCCACAATGCATGGTTTTACAACGTTGTTGTTACAATGACTGCGTTGTTACCACGCGTGCCATTACATCGCAAGTCGTATCAACGACTTGCTGTAAGGGGCGTGCAACACCAGGGAATGTGTTGGATTTTAAATCCAACACCTTCCCTACTGTTGCACAAACTGGAGTAGGAATAGTAATTAATACTATTCTTAAGTCTAGGGTGCCCCCTACAGCAAGTCGTTGATACGACTCGAGATATAATGACACATGTGGTAACAACGTGGTCATTGTAACGACCGCGTTGTAAAGCCATGCGTTGTGAATGTATGCGTTGCAACGTCATACATTCCACAAGACCAACTCTTTTCCTCTTGCATTACTTAGTTCTGCAATTGCTGTACCCCTCCTGCCGCCTTCACCACTGGATTTCTTTATTCAAAGTCTATCTGCCCTGCTTACGGTCGCCCCAGTGGAGCCCTCTGGTATGAGTACCTCATTGACTAAAAATCCCTGGATTGTTAATGCCAGGGGACAGTCCTCAGGACAGACGTGGGATTTCTCGTGTACGTATGCGGAGCCCTCTCAGATGATTCATACTGAGTAATGATTCATTTGAGGACGTTGCTCTGCATATTATAATAGTCGCAACTTATGAAAAAGCCAGAGTCTGGACCATTATGTATTGAGGATACAAGAACAAATGATTTATAACAGACTGCCTTCAGACCTTGCTCGAATATTGTGTCCTGAATGGGATGCTATTCTTGTGAAAAATATAGTTGCCTGATGATTGGGCTATGACAAGAAGAGATCTTTAGACTGGATGCTGATTTTCTAAAATACACTGTTGTTTGATCCCATAAGTGGTTGCTTCTTGGCCTAATTATACTTTTTTCTTGTCCCCTGGGTTTTATGAGACTTATGTGAATGTCTGGAAAGGTCCTGATGAAGGTGATTTGACTACTCTTCACACACCGTCGAAACGCGCATCGACCCTATGTTCAGACCCTTTTTGAACATATTTACTCAAGCTGGTCGCGGAGATTTTACTATCTACAATCTTCCTTCTTTTTCAGATGCAGTTTGGATGATTGTGGTATGAGTCTGTATGCGTTTGAATGAGTCCTGTGCAATTGTTGCATTTTTGTGTTTTATCCAGGAGTTTTCTTTGTTGAATAATATATCATATGTGTGTTTGTATTTGTTGTAATAACAGGACTGACTTTTTGTTGTGATGTATACACCTTATAAAAAAAGTTTTAAAGATGAAAAAAGAAGGAAAAAATGAAATTTTATAAAATGTATAAAGAAATGAAATAAACAATGATAATCAAATTATAAATGTTAGTGGCATTGAATTGATATAATTGCTTTTTGAGCCCAGCAGGTCCTTATGATAAGGTAAGATACTCCTCGAGAGAGCTTTTTTCAGAGTATGACAGTCCTCAGGAAGCCTTGGTACCCCCAGCAGACAAATGTTTGCAAAGTGAGCCGCGTCTTCAAGATCTCCCAAATGGTCTTCAAGGTAGGGCTATTGCTGAGTGTTTGAACTTCTGATGGCCTTGGTCCTCGTACTTCAGATCTGCCACCATAGATTCCAGGTCAGTTGCCCTGGCATCCATGTCTTGCACTGTGAGCTTGTCTGAGACAAACGTTTTTCTGTTGCCATGAGGGTGCCTTCCATACCAGTCACCTTTCTTTCTATGGACGTGGATGGACTTTGAACCAGCTACAAGTTGGTGGTAAATAACGAAAAAAAAAAAAAAAGCAATTTAATGCAAATTGCTTCAGTGCCATGTTGCAGACATACATTCCCTTGGGGCATGTATGTCTGCAACATGTGCACCCATAAATAATTGAGGGGTGCCACCCTTTAATGTTTTCCCCCTATTTCCGAAACGGTATTTACCCATTCAGTAATTGACATTCATTCCTATGGGCCTCCAGTCCCATAGGAATGAATGGCAATTACCGAATCGGTAAATACCGATTCAGTAATTACCGAATCTTAACGATTCAGTAATTTTTACAGAATTTTTGGGTAAATACATAGCATTTACCGATTCGCAAATACCGAATCGGTAAAATTCGGTATTTACGAATCGGTAAATGTAGATTACCTACATATGACCCTAAATGATTGGACTGGTGAATATGATGCAACTAATTTGAGTTTTTATTAATTCATTTTTAGTTAATGTTATTAATTTATGTATAATGATGGCCTTTAGATAAATTTAGAATATATTCATTTGAATATGTTTGATACATATTCATATAATTAAAGTGAGTCCTGAGTGATAATATGTGAGGTCATAAGCAGTGAATGTTGAGGACACAATTTATAGTTGGCTCACTAAACTATAACTGCCGTTATTTAGAGTTTTTTTTTCTCATTTTTGTAATGTTTGCTCATGCCTTTTTCCATCACCTTACTTTAACGTAACATGTTCTTTGTTTCAGTGAATTTCTACAAATATGCTATCTGTCTGTCTATCTATCTATCTATCTATCTATCTATCTATCTATCTATCTGTCTGTCTGTCTGTCTGTCTGTCTGTCTGTCTGTCTATCTATCTATCTAAATATAGTAGCAGCCGTCCCGACGTTGTCCGGGCGCAAAAGGCTTGGGAGCAATCAGGCTTCAGGGCTCCCGCCCGCCCCGACGTTGTCCGTGGGTCCCACGGAGCACACCCCCGGCTAATTCACCTACCTTAGCCGCCGCTCCTCCTCGTGCTCCTGAGTTCACCGCTCCTCACCACTCCTCCCCTCACCGTTCCTCACCGCCTGTCCGCCGCTCCTCCCCGCGCTCATGTCCGCCGCCGCTCCTCGCGCTCCTGTACGCCGCTCCTCCCCGCGCTCCTGATGTCAGCACGCACGTCGCGGCCGGCGCTACTTCCAAGGGACTACTTTTTTTTATCGTAAGTTTTTTAAACAACGTATATATATATTTTTTATATAGCCTATGTCCATCTGCTTGCCCTGACGTTTTCAAAGATGTATTGGGTGTTTGGATTGGTGGTGTAGTTTTCGAGTTTACCTGACTCAAAGGACACAGTTCTCTCTTTATAATAGTAGTATAGATATACATATATATTAGACAGTGTAGTTATGTTCAGCAGCTCTTTCCATTGATGTATACAAAAAAGGTATGAATGAAATGCATACCTGTCTCTGGGTGACACCCTAAAGTATACAAACGTGATGGATGGAATGCTTGAATAAATCTCAGCCATTGGTAATTACTTGGGGTCGCATTTCAGTCCATTGTTATTTTGCACAACATACCACCTCGGCTTGGAGCCAGCCATATGCAAATCAGTCTTGACCCCAGTCTTGAAACTGCCAAGCCAGGTCCTCCATGAAGTAGAACATAAGCAACTCAGAACCAGTTTCGCCCTAGTTAGGGCTCATCAGCCAGGCATAACTTGATTCCAGTGAGAAAGTGTGAATGGGACCCAAATTTAGGCATACTTGTCCACGTAGGCCGACATACTAAAATATAAAAAAAAGTTGATGCTGTTTCCACGGGACCAGGTTCTAGTCTGTGTTTAACCCAGTCTTTGACCCAGACATGTACTGACCCTGACCCAGAAGTCATGCCCCCCTTGAACTCCTAAGTTCTATGCAAGCAGTGCAGCCCTGCCAAGTTTCCTAGATCCATTTGTGATGTGTTGCTCCAGTCCAGGTTTTTTTATTTGAAGCCCGTGACTTACAATCTTGTTTACTCCATTATAACATATACTACAAGTCCCAGAATTCAAAGGAAACATGCATTGGCATAGCCAATAGGTCTCACCTTTGGGACTTTATAAGTATTTAGGCATAGCTATTGGCTTTTCCAATGTCTTTAAGCTATGTTGTCAAGCATTGTGGCCACTGTGCAGTATGTTGAAAAGCTATAATAAAAAAGTGCTATAAGCATTTTTGTTACCTTATATATGACCAAGAAGACATTATGAACTGACTGACCTCATTAAAAAAGAATTTAACATAAAAAATGTCTTCTAGTTTTTTGGTCCCTGCAATGCTGGCAACTTCTTCCTGCCTTTTCTAATGCTTGTTTGTTATAGCTTTTTGTCATGGGGGTGGGGGAGGATCATAAACAATGGGAGGGTGGAGGTTGGAAAGTAGTACCTGAATTACAACACGAGCAGTGGACGGACACTTGGGGAGAATCAACAGACGGCAGGTTCAGAGGGTAGACTTAGGGGGTGCTGAGTGATGCTGAGGTGGTGCTGTGATGAGGGAATGCTGCACTGCTGCTGAGGTGGTGCTATGCTGATGCTGTAGTGATGCTGCATTGGTGCTAAACAGCTGATGAGGTGGGGCTGCGTGGGTGGTGATGCACTGATGTGGACTTGGTGCTGTGCTGATGCTTAGATGGTGCTGTGCTGATTTTGAGTTAGTGCTGCAATGATGATGAGTTGGTGCTGCACTGGTGCTGGTGCACTGATGAAGAGGCGGTGCTGTGCTGATGCTGAGATGGTGCTGTGCTGATGTTGAGGTGGTGCTATAGTGGTGCTTAGGTGATGCTAAGTGATATTGAGGTGGTGATGAGTGATACTGAGGTGGTGGTGGGTGATGCTGAGGGGGTGCTGAGTCATGCAGATTTGGTGGTGCTGCACTTGTGCTCAGGTGGTGCTGACATGGGGCTGATGTGGTGCTGTGCCGAGGTGATCCTGTACTGGTGCTGAGGTGGTGCTGTGATGATGCTGAAGTGGTGCTACATTGCTGCGTAGATGGGGATGTGCCTGTGCTGAGGTGGGGCTGCACTGGTGGTGGTGCGCTGTGCTGAGGTGATGCTGTACTGATGCTGAGGTGATGCTGTGCTAATGCTTAAGTGGTGCTACACTGGTGCTGAATTGCTGCTTAGATGGGGATGTGCCTGTGCTGAGGTGGGGCTGCACTGGTGGTGGTGCACTGATGCGGAGGTAGTGCTGTGCTTATGCTGAGATGGTGCTGTGCTGATGTTGAGGTGGTGCTGGTGCTGAGGTAGTACTGCACTGGTGCTGAGGTAGTGCTATGCTAATGCTGAGTTGGTGCTGCGCTGATGTTCAGTTAGTGCTGCACCGTTGGTGGTGCACTTATGAGGAGGTGGTGCTCTGCTGGTGTTGTGATTGTGCTGTGCTGATGCTGATGCTGAGGTGGTGCTGTGGTGATACTCTGGTGGAGCTGCACTGATGCTGCGCTGGTGCTAAGGTGGTGCTGAATGACACTGAGGTGGTGCAGAGGTGATGTTGCACTGGTGGTGGTGCACTGATGAGGAGGTGGTGCTGTCCTGATGCTGAGATGGTGCTGTGCTGATGCTGAGATGGTGCTGTGGTTGTGCTGTGCTGATGCTGAGGTGGCATGTTGATGCTGAGGTAGTTCTGCACTGGTGCTGGGGTGGTGCTGCACTGGTGCTGAGATTGTGCTTAAATATACTGCTGTGGTACTGAGGTGGTGGTGTGCTTGTGCAAAGGTGGTGCTCAGGTAGTGATGAGTGATACTTAGGTGGTGCTGTAATGGTGCTGTGGTGGTGGTTTGCTGATGCTGAGGTGGTGCTCAGTGATGCTGTGCTGGTGCTGAGTGATTTTATGGTGATGCTGAGTCATGCTGAGTTGGTGCTTTACTGAGGTGTACTGAAGTGATGCTGCGCTGATGCTGAAGTGGTGCTGCATAGGTGCTAAGTTGCTGCTGAGGTGAGACTGTGCTTGTGCTGAGGTGGAGCTCCGCTGGTGGTGCTGCACTGATGCGGAAGTGGTGTTGTGCTGATGCTGAGGTGTTGCTGCACTGATGCTGAGTTGGTGCTGTACTGTTGCTGAGGTTGTGCTGAAAGATACTGATGTGGTACTGAGGTGGTGGTGTGCTTGTGCGAAGGTGGTGCTCAGGTAGTGCTGAGTGATATTTAGGTGGTGGGGTGCAATGATCCGGAAGTGGTGCTGTGCTGATGCTGCAGTGGTGTTGAGTGATGCGGAGGAGAAGCTGCGCTGCTGCTGATGTGGTGCTCAGTGATGCTGTGCAGGTGATGGGTGATGCTGTGTTGCTAAGTCATGCTGTGGTGCTGCTGAGTCATGCTGAGGTTGTGGTGCTGCAGTGAGACTGAGTTGATGCTGTACTGAGGTGCTGCTGTGCTGATGCGCTGCTGTGCTGATGCATTGCTGTGCTGATGCTGAAGTGGTGCTGCATTGGGGCTCAATTGCTGCTGAGGTGGGACTGTGCTTGTGCTGAGGTGGAGCTGTGCAGGTGTTGGTGGTGCCCTGATGTCGAGGTGGTGCTGTGCCTTGATGCAGAGGTGGTGCTGTGCTGTGTTGATACTAAGATGGTGCTGTGCTGATGCTGAGGTGGTGCTGTGGTATTCCTCAGGGGAGGCTGAGTGATGCTGAGTTGGTGCTGTGCTGAGGTGATGCTGAAGTGGTGCTGAGTTATGCTGAGGTGGTGCTGAGTGATGCTGAGATGGTGGTACTGCGCTGGTGCTCAGGTGGTGCTGAGTGATGCTGAGTTGATGCTGTAATGAGGTGATGCCGAAGTGGTGCTGAAGTGTTATTATGTAACAACAGGAGAGAAAGGGCTTAAGGCAACACTCCTATGCCCCCAGTCAAATATGTTATAACAACAGAGGAGTGAATAGTACAGTGCTCAAATTATATTATTAAACTACAAAAAACAGTGTGTCAGTAAAACCCGATGTGTCGAGAAAACCCACACATCTCTCACAGGAATAGCAAACACCTATCCCAGTTGGGTTGTAACTACAACTGGGCACCCGTATCCCACATTGCAAAACAGGACAGGGATCTCCCTTTTGTAGAAGGACCCTCACTCACCACTAGCTGGTGACATGCTTCATCATGGGGTCCCCGCTGGGGTGGTCTAATACCTCCCCAGCGTGCTACAACGCCTGTTTACAGCGGAGCAGGATGTGGTGAATGCAACAGTGCCCAAATCAAATGTAGTGATAATAAGTGCGGATTAAAAAATATTAGGTTGTAGTCTTTATACCTATTTTAATAATGACCAACCCGTATTTATTAAAAACAGGTGAGCGGACTGATAGGTTCTATGTTAGGAAACCAGTGTCCTCAGTAGTTAAAGAAAAATTGTGGTCAACATGTTTCTGCTGTTTGACTGCGATTTGCTCAGCATTCGTCAGGACTTAAAATTAGACCCCCAGTGGTATGCGCGCGCTGAGGCTCACCCTACTGTGGGGCACAAAGTGTGAAAAACAATTAACAATTAACCATCACGGGCAGTCTCCATGATAAAGGTCAGTACAAAATGTAAGACCTGTTCAAAAAAACGCCATTAGCGAAGTGTGATGTCTCCCATAGGTGAAGACAGCACGGGTAATCTTCACGCGGTAACTGTTGCCTTACTCGCAGCTCCCCGCTCGAAACCTAAACTCCAGGCTGCCGTCTTCCCCGGATGTTTTTTGTAGTTTAATAATATAATTTGAGCACTGTACTATTCACTCCTCTGTTGGTATAACGTGGTGCTGAAGTGGCCATGTTTCACTGGTGCTTAGGTGGTGCTGAGTGATGCTGAGTTGGTGCTGAGCTGAAGTGATGCTGTGCTGATTTTGAGGTGGTGATGATGAGGTGGTGATGCTCTGACGCTGAAGTGGTGCTGCATTGGTGCTGGAATGCTGCTGAGGTGGGGCTGCAGAGGTGGTGGTGCACTGAGGAGGAGGTGGTGCTGTGCTGATGCTGAGATGGTGTTGTGCTGATGCGATGTTGTGCTGATGCTGAGATTGTGCTGCTGTGATGCTGAGGTGGTGATGCGCTAATGCTGTGCTGAGGTGGTTCTGCACTGGTAAGGAGGTGGTTCTGAGTGATACTGAGGTGGTGCTGAGTGAGGCCGGGGTTAGTGCTGAGTGATGCTTTGGTGGTGCTCAGGTGGTGCTGGGCTGGTGCTCAGGTGGTGATGAGTGATGTTGAGTTGGTGCTGTGCTTGTGCTGAAGTGATGCTGCACTGGTGCTGAGTTTGTGCTGCGCTAATTTTGAAGTGCTGATCCGTTGGTGCTGACTTGCTACTGAATTGATGCTGAAGTGGTGCTGCGCTGGGACTGGGCTGGTGCTGAGGTGGTGCTGTGCTGATGCTGTGGTGGCACTGTGCTAGTGCTGAGCTGGTGATGCGCTGGTGGTGGTGCAATGATGCGGAAGTGGTGGTGTGCTGATGCTGAGGTGGTGCTGTTGTGGTGTTGTGTAATGCTGAGGAAATGCTGTGGTGGTGCTGAGTGATGGGGCTGGGCTGAGGTGGTGCTGCTCTGATGCTGTGGTGGAGCTGCGCTAGTGCTGAGCTGGTGATGAACTGGTGGTGTTGCAATGATGTGGAAGTGGTGCTGTACTGATGCTGAGGTGGTGCTGTTGTGGTCTTGTGTAATGCTGAGGAGATGCTGTGCTTGTGCTGAGTGATGGTGCTGAGTGATGCTGTCCTGGTGCTCAGTTATGCTGCGTCATGCTGAGGTTGTGGTGCTGCACTGAAATCAGGTGGTGCTGCACTAATGCTGTGTTGGTGCTGAATTGGTGCTGAGGTGATTCTGCACTTGTGCTGAAGTGATGCTGCATTGATGCTGTGGTGGGGCTGTGCTGGTGTTTATTCGGTACTACGCTGGTGGTGGTGCACTGATGCGGAGGTGGTGCTGTGATAGTGTTGAGTGTTGCTGAGGAGGTGCTGCACGGGTGCTGAAATTATGCTGAGCTAATGCTGAAGTGGTGCTGCGTTGGTGTTACCTTGCTTTTGAATTGGTGCTGTGCAGGTGCTGAGGTGGTGCTGCCCTGGTGCTGGGTGGATGTGGAGGTAATGATGTGCTGTTGCTGAGGTGGTGCTGCACTGGTGCTGAGATGGTGCTTCGCTGATGCTGAAGTGGTGCTGAGTTGCTGCTAAGACGATGCTGTACTGATGCTGAGGTGGTGCTATGGTAGTGCTCAAGTGATACTGAGTGATACTGAGGTGGTGCTGAGTGATGCTGAGGTTGGTGTTGAGAGATGCTGAGGTGGTGCTGAGTCATGCTAAGGTGGTGCTGAGACATGCTGAAGTGGTGGTGATGTGCTGGTACTCAAGTGGCGCTGAACTGGTGCTCGGGTGGTGCTGAGTAATGCTGAATTAGTGCTCTGTTGAGATGATGCTGTGCTGGTACTGAGGTGGTTCTGCACTGGTACTGAGGTGGTACTGAGTGATACAGAGGTGCTACTGATGTGGTGGTGTGCTAATGCAGAAGTGGAGCTGTACTGGTGTTGACTTGCTACTGAATTGGTGCTGAGGTGGTGCTGGGCTGGTGCTGAGGTGGGGTTGTGCTGATGCTGTGGTGGAGCTGCGCTGGTGCTGAACTGGTGATGCACAGGTGGTGGTGCAATGATGCAGAAGTGGTGCTGTGCTGATGCTGAGGTGGTGCTGTGCTGATGCTGAGGTGGTGCTGTTGTGGTGTTGTGTAATGCTGAGGAGATGCGGTGCTGGTGCTGAGGTGGTGCTTAGTAATGCCGTGATGGTGCTATGGGATGCTGTCCCGGTGCTGCGTCATGCTGAGGTCGTGGTCTGCGCTGGAATCAGGTGGTGCTGTACTAATGCTGAATTGCTGCTGAATTGCTGCTGAGGTGGTCCTGTGCTGGTGCCGAGGTGGTCCTGCACTGGTGCTGATGTGGTGCTGCACTGATGCTGTGGTGGGGCTGCGCTGGTGTTTATTTGGTACTGTGCTGGTGGGGGTGCACTGATGCGGAGGTGATGCTGTGCTGGTGCTGTGCTGATGCTGAAGTGGTGCTGTGCTGATACAGGGATAGTGTTGTTGAGGAGCTGCTGCACATGTGCTAATGCTGTATGGCACTAATGCTAAAGTGGTGCTGCATTTGTAGTAACTTGCTTTTGAATTGGTGCTGTGCTGGTGCTCAGGTGATGCTGAGCTGGTGCTGAGATGGTGCTGCGATGATGCTGGAATGGTGCTGCATTGGTGCTGAGTTGCTGCTAAGATGGTGCTGTGCTGATGCTGAGGTGGTGCTGTGGTAGTGCTCAAGTGATACTGAGTGATACTGAGGTGGTGTTGAGAGATGCTAAGGTGGTGCTGAATCGTGCTGAGGTTGCGGTGCTGCACTGGTGCTCAGGTGGTGCTGAGCTGGTGCTTGGGTGGTGCTGAGTCATGCTGAGTTGGTGCTGTATTGAGGTGATGCTGTGCTGATACTGAGGTGGTGCTGCACTGATGCTGAAGTGGTGGTGCATTGGTGCTGAGCTGCTGCTGAGGTGGGACTGTGCTTGTGCTGAGGTGGAGCCTCATTGGTGGTGGTGCAGATGTGGTGCTGTGCTGATGCTGAGATGGTGCTGTGCTGATGGTGAGGTGGTGGTGCTGCGCTGGTGCTGAGGTGTTGCTGCACTGATCCTGAGTTGGTGGTGCACTAGTGGTGGTGCACTGATGAGGAGGTGGTGCTGTGCTGATGCTGAGATGGTGTTGAGTGATGCTGAGGAGAAGCTGCGCTGGTGCTTAGTGATGCTGTGCTGGTGCTGAGGTTGTGATGCTGCACTGGTTCTCAGGTGGTGCTGAGTGAGACTGAATTGGTGCTGTACTGAGGTGCTGCTGCGCTGATGCTTTGCTGTGCTGATGCTGAAGAGGTGCTGCATTGGAGCTCAATTGCTGCTGAGGTGGGTCTGTGCTTGTGCTGAGGTGGAGCTGTGCAAGTGTTGGTGGTGCCCTGATGCAGAGGTGGTGCTGTGCTGATATTGAGGTGGTTGTGCTGTGTTGATACTAAGATGGTGCTGTGTTGATGCTGAGATGGTGCTGTGGTGTTGCTCAGGGGAGGATGAGTGATGCTGAGTTGGTGCTGTACTGAGGTGATGCTGAAGTGGTGCTGAGTGATGCTGAGGTGGTGGTGCTGCGCTGTACTGAGGTGATGCTGGAGTTGTGCTGAGTGGTGCTTTGGTGCTGAGTCATGCTGAGGTGATCATGTTGCACTGGTGCTTAAGTGGTGCTGAGTGATGCTGAGTTTGTGCTGTGCTGAAGTGATGCTATGCTGATGCTGAGGTGGTGATGCTCTGATGCTGAAGTGGTGCTGCATTGGTGCTGAAATGCTTCTGAGGTGGGGCTGCACTGGTGGTGGTGCACTGATGATGAGGAGGTGGTGCTGTGCTGAAGCTGAGATGGTGCTGCGCTGATGCTGAGGTGGTGATGCACTGATGCAGTGCTGTGCTGATGCTGAAGTGGTGCTGCATTGGTGCTCAGTTGCTGCTGAGGTGGCACTGTTCTGAGGTGGAGCTGCACAGGTGGTGATGGTGCCCTGATGCAGAGGTAGTACTGCGCTGGTGCCGAGGTGTTGCTTTGCTGATCGTGAGTTGGTGCTGCACCGGTGGTGGTGCACTGATGAGAAATTGGTGATGTGCTGATACTAAGAAGGTGCTGTGGTGGTGCTCAGGGGAGGCTGAGTGATGCTGAGTTGGTGCTGTGTTGAGTTGATACTAAAGTGGTGCTGAGTGATGCTGAGGTTTTGCTGAGTGGTGCTTAGGTGGTGGTGCTGCGCTGGTGCTCAGGTGGTGCTGAGCAATGCTGAGTTGGTGCTGAGGTAATGCTGAAGTGGTACTGAGTGATGCTGTAGTGCTGAGGTGGTCGTGTTGCACTGGTGCTCATGTGATGCTGAGTGATGCTGAGTTGGTGCTGTGCTGAAGTGATGCTGATTATGAGTTGGTGATCCGCTGTAGTGGTGCTGCATTGGTGTTGAATTGCTCCTGAGGTGGGGCTGCGCCGGTGGTGGTGCACTGATGAGGAGGTGGTGCTGTGCTCATGCTGAGATGGAGCTATGTTGTTGCAGCATTGTGCTGATGCTGATATGGTGCTGCGCTGTTGCTGAGGTGGTGATGCGCTAATGCTGTGCTCATGCGGAAGTGGTGCTGCATTGGTGCTGAGTTGCTGCTAAGATGGTGCTGTGCTGATGATGAGGTGTTGCTGTGGTAGTGCGCAAGTGAGATTGAGTAATACTGAGGTGGTGCTGAGTGATGCTGAGGTGGTGCTGAGACATGCTGAAGTGGTGGTGATGCGCTGGTACTCAGGTGGTGCTGAACTGGTGCTCAGGTGGTGCTGGGTCATGCTGAATTGGTGCTCTATTGAGATGATGCTGATGTGGTGGTGTGCTTGTGTAAAGGTGGTGCTGGGTGATATTGAGGTGGTGCTGCGTGATGCTGTGGTGGTGCTGAGGTGGTGCTACACTGATTCTGAAAGGGTGCTGAATTGCTGCTGAGGTGGAGTTGTGCTAGTACTGGGGTAGGGCTGCGCTGGTCCTGAGGTGGGGCTGCGCTAGTGGTGGTGCACTGATGCGGAGGAGGTACTGTGCTGATGATGAGATGGTGCTGTGTTGAGGTGATGCTATGCTGGTGCTGATGTGGTGCTGCACTGATGCTGAGATAGTGCTGTGCTGATGCTAAGGTAGTGCTGTGGTACTGATCAGGTGGTGCTGTGCTGAGGCTGAGCTGATGCTGAAATGGTGCTGCACTGATTCTGAGGTGGTTCTCAGCTGATGCTGAGGTGTGACTCCGCTGGTGATAGTACACTGATGCAGAGGTGGGGCTGTGCTGATGCTGAGATGGTGCTGTGCTGGTGTTGAGGTGGCGGTGCTGTGCTGGTGCTGAGGTGGTGCTGTGCTGATTCTAAATTAGTGCTGGACTGTTGGTGGTGAACTGATGAGGAGGTAGTGCTGTGCTGATGCTGACATTGGGCAATGATGATGCTGAGGTAGTGCTGTGGTGGTGCTCAGTTAGTGCAGCACTGGTGCTGAGGTGGTGCTGAGTGACGTTTTGGTGTTGCTCAGGTTATGCTGTGCTGGTGCTCAGGTGCTGATGAGTGATGCCGAGTTGGTGCTGTGATGGTGCTGATGGGATGCTGCACTGGTGCTGAGATGTTGTTTCACTAATGCTGAATTGGTGCTGTGTTGGTGCTGAATTGCTGCTGAGGAGGTGCTGAGCTAGTGCTGAGGTGCTGTTGTGCTGATTCAGGGGTGGGGCTGCCCTGGTGTTGATTTGGTGCTGTACTGGTGGCGGTGCACTGATGCAGATGTGGTGCTGTGCTGATGCTGAAGTGGTGCTGTGATGGTGCTGAGTGATACTGAAGAGATGCTGTGCTGGTGCAGAGGTGGCGCTGAGTGATGCTGTGATTGCGCCAAGTAATGTTGTGCTGATGCAGAGGTGGTGACACTGCACTGATGCTGAGGATTGTGCTGTGCTGGTAGTGAGGTGGTGCTGCACTAGTGCAAAGGTGGTGCGGTGGTGATGCAGCGGTGCTGAGGTTGTGCTGTGGTGTGGCTGAGATGATGCTACACTGGGGCTGAGGTGGTGCTGTGCTGGTGTTGTGGTGGTGCTCAGGTGCTGCTGAGTGAAGCTCGCGTTTTGATGCAGTGGTGCTGCTGAAGTGCTGCTGAGTGATGCTGACTAGTGCTGAAGTACCGCGCGGAGCCAAGGTTGTGCTGGGGTAAAACAGTCAAAAGCACAATGTAAATAGGTTGATCCTACTGTCGGTCGTCTTCTTAAACTACACCTCCATTAAGTAAGTATATTATTTAAGGTTAGGGCATTTGAGCTAATGAAACCAAAAGTGTTATAGGATGAAAAGCAACATAGTCTCTGGCTAAAAAAGCACTTGTTAAAGTTAAGACAGTGGAAGACAATATAAGAACATGATTTGCAGCACTTAGCTGAGCGTGTTCGGAAAGCCAAAACAAAACCAGGCAAAAGAAAAAGTAGTGCGCTGAAACTAACATCTGGCCGATAGTGAAGTAATCCATGTAACAGGGCCAGTCTCCGGGCATGACCAAAACAGCAAAAGGAGGGACAAATGTACACTATTCACCAATGAAAACAAAGAAATTTTGAAAGGCACATGAAGGAAAAAATCAAAACAGATGGGCGTGCTGAAAGCCCAAACAGTAGATACAGCATGTCTCGAGAGAAAGCGTATGCACTGCCTCAGCGAGACCTAAAAAACAGGACTGGAGCAGCACATCACCCATGGACCTCAAAAACTTGGTAACTATGGAGGCATTTTCGTTTTCTGCACTGGAAAATTGTTATGAAGTATCCCAACATACTTAGTGTTGTTGGCTAAATGGTGAGTGCATGCCAAGGAAAAGGAACGTAGGGACATTAGACTGGGTGGGATTGGTACTCCCCCTCACCACACCACTGCTTCCCTAACCTAAGTGGCTAAAGAGAAGAGAGACACTCCCCAGAAGCAGTTGTTGGGTCAGGTAAGGCTGACCCCACTGACCTCACTTCGGGCTCTCAGTAGGCAGCAGCATAAGGCAAGATTGGTGACATCACAGCTGGGTTAGACTGGGGAGCAGGGTGCATATAATGTCAGGAGGTCATGACCTCAACCTTTTCAACTGTGCTAGGACCTAGGGTGAGCAATTCCATCCAGGTTATTGCAAATAAAGTTTTTAGTGTTGGAGTTTTTTGCGATAGTCTAACAGTTGATAGTCTACTCGATAGTCGATAGTCACGGAGTTGTAGCTTTGTTTTGCTTCCATTGAACTAACTAGACAAACACACCAGCAACCAATTATTTGTAGATGACACAATCAGGACTGAAGACAGTGTCTTCAATGACCTTGAGTGAGGAGGTCGTCCCTACCCTTACATCACCACAAACACAATGCTATAGAATTGCTATATAAATGATCCTCCCTTTCCGTCCCTTTTGATAATACAGTGGAGTGACATTGTGGGAGTTGAGACTTGTCCTTGCGAAACTCAAGGGTAACCTAGTGAGATAGTCAGATCTTTGCAACCCATTCGTGTCCAGCCTAGCTGTATTGATACAAGTGTGAAGAACGTCTTTGATGAGGAATTTCTGAAAATGTTGGTGAATGCTCGCTACTGGATAATACTGAGGAGTTTGCGTATTGTCATTCAATGTTTCCTCGCTGTCGGTGGGGTTGGGGGCGAAGGGTCGTCACACTGTGTAAAGCAGGAGCCTTTAGCCCCAGATCTACTGCAGAGCTTGGGACCCTCTCTACCTGGTGTGTGCTTAGGAGCAGGTCTGGGACTTGTGTCCCCTAAGTTGGTGCCTCCAGGCCCCTATGGCAGACTTGCAGGAGTTTTCCCCTGTGTGTGTATATGGATGGAATGGAAATGCGCTGCTTAGTTCTGTGAGACAGACACCCTCCGATTTGTTACTATTGTAAATATTTTTCATGTCATTGTATGATGTTTCCTCTTAGTAATCATTTTCTATCCTTTATGTTGAACAGATTGTTGTGGGACATTCGCCTTTCTACATGGTCACCCCAGATTTTTTGTCTTTTGCTAGACCCTATATGTTTGCAGACATTACTCCAAATAACCGGTTCTTAAACCTGATTGAATTGTCTTATTCCTAATTGACACATTTAAAGTGCCTGAAAGTCCCTAGTATAAGGTGTAGTGTAGAAAGTGCATCCAGGGCCAGCTAGTTAAATGTCACTAGTGTACAGCAGTGCCTATTGTACCACCCACTACAGTGGCACTGCAAACATGACTTCAGTCCTACCCTGTTTAACCTGAGGGCAACTCTGCAGTACAACCTGTCAAAATAACTATTTTTGACACGAGAAACCCTTTTGTCTAACTATTAATAAGCCACCCCTGTGTAGGCCTTGCAGCCCACAAGGTAGGTGCATGATATTTAAAAGTGAGACATATAGAAAATGAATGTTACCATCAATGCTTAATAGGAGCCAGTGTCTGCTGGTGCTTGGCACTTAATTCTTAAGACCAGCACTTGTGACTGTCGCCACATGGGGGTACTGTTTGTCTGTTTTTAAGGTGAGCACATCAGCAGCGTTTAATATTTCAATATACATAAAAAATTGATAATACCAGCTGTCCAGGCTATTTTTACAGCTTTGGGTAGCTTTGAATTGTCCGAATTGTCATACTTACAGAAGTGTGATGGTTAGTCATTGTGTTGGTATTGGCATTGGCAGAATTGGCATGGGCAATCGGTGGTGCAAGCTGCAGTGGTCTTCTGAGAAGGGTCCTGGCACTTATTATATTTATTTTTACCAATAAAGTACTGGGTAATGTCCCTACAGTGACAGTGCCCAAAAATATATTTTCACTGTGGCAAGCCTGGTTTTCCTCTGTAGAAAATCAAAGTACAGAATAAATTACTAAGACTGTATCTCAGGAAAGGGACCTTCAAGAAAAAAATTAAAACTATATTTTGATTAGTTATTATAAATCCAGTTCAATTGTGAAGTTGATTTTTAATAAATATTAAGGAAAATTAACTTTTAGAAAGTTATATTTTTCCTGCTTGCAGTTCCTGGGAGTTAATTTGCTTTAGCTCTCCAGCTTCTCCCAGCCAGTGCTCAGGCTTGAATAGATGTGAATGAGGTGTGAAATGCTTTCCAGAAGCAAACAATATGCTGAGCTGAATGTCCAGAGTTGACGCATCTGAACTCCATAAAATATTCAGAGTGGGGGCTGTGGGCATCCTGTAACACCATACTGTCAATTCCTGCTTGACAGGTCTGTTGCGCCACATGTAGTACTTAGGGCACACTTGAAAGGGAGAGAACAAAATGCCGGGAAAATTCTTATGGGTCCCCTGTCTGGTTGCTGAAGGACTCTGCTTTTGGTCCTAGCAGACATGTTTCCAGTGGCGGCTCTCTGCAATAAAAAATGAAGGGGCGCGAAGGTGCTGCTCACCATGAATGCGGAGCTGGAGCACGACCACTGCGGCACTTCTCCTTTCCATGAGCAAGAAAAGGAAGGACTTCCTTCCTGCTTGAGGAACAAAACTCCATTCAATCCTGGAGCTGCTTTGATGCTGTGAAAGCAGTTCCAGGATTGGTGGGAGCAGGCTCACCCAGTGCTCATTTTGAGCCTAGGGGCCAGTGCCAGCAATCCCGAGACTGTTTCACAGACTTTGGATTGCTGGGTCTACTGTGCTCATGTCGGGCTGGCCGTCGCAAGACTGCCGGCCAATCCGACGTGCACTGTAGACCAGTGCTGACATTCTGCATTTACGGGATTCTGCTCTGCCCCCACCCTTGCATTGAAGACAACGGGAGCCAGTGCGGTGGCAAATAAATAAGATGGCATTGAAATACCATTTTATTTATATGTGTTTGCCTTCTGCGCTCGCAGCAGGCGGGGCGACGCTCCTCCGCTCCCGAGGAGGAGCAGTCCCTGCTCGTGTCTCTGGGTTTGTTGTGGGTACCGTGACTGCCACAAACTGCTATTTAGTGTTGGATGTGGGAGGACACGGGTGATTTCCCTAGGTCACTCCCACACACACACACACCCCTCCACTCGGAGTCCAAATTTAGTGTGTTTCAAAACTTTCACCATCTTGAAAATGCCCTGTCACATGGCATTGTGGGCCTGATTGCAGTAAGACAAACAGGACCTACTGAAAAAGTGGGTAGGGTTGGCCCCTGGAACTTTCATGCCATTGGTTCGGTGTGCCTAGGAGTCAACCCCCCCACACACTCATTAGCAGGCGTCATGCATAAGTATGGTGTCTCCAGGCACCCACTTGAGAACACTTTCTGAACCTGCGGAAGATCCGAAGAGGACTGTCTGTGGCCTGAGACGAGCCCGGAAGGACATGAACTGCTCTCATTTGTACCCGGGACAAAGCAGTGGATTCTAAGGGTCATTCGGCTGACCTCCTGTGTGGCTAAAGCGAGACAACAAGCTGCAAGAGACCTTTTCCTGGATGTACCCAGCTGACCAGGTGCCACTGGAGCTGTGCTGGACCCTGCCTGATGTTGGCCTCTGCCTGACACCCCGTGAGTCTTTAAGGGCCTCCCCCGAGGTCCTGGTGGGCGTTAGAAGTGCACGACTGTGGTTGAGTGGGGCTTAAAAGATCCAATCCAAAGGTAAAATCTTCGACCAGTAGGAACCTGGTTGGTGTATCCGACCTGTGCACATTGCGTGCAGTCTGAAAACGTGCCTAGGTTCTGCTCTACAGCGACCATTAACTACTTAACCGCGGGGTGATTTCCGCCGCGGGAGTTCTAATCAGTAGGTGGGTCAACGGACGTGCCTCAGCACCAGCGAGGTAGTGCTCGTGACGGCCGTTGGCTCACGTGAGCACGGAACGGGTTAACTACCATTGGTGATTTGTGCTTTTCAGCAACATTTAACCATATCTGCTTAAAAATTCATATCTCTGATTCCCTGTTTGGATTTTTGTCATTTTGTTTATTACATTTCACTCTATTTTATTGGGGGTTGGGATTTTTATTGCTTGGCATTCGGACTTTATCACTGTTTCAGTGCGCCACAAATACTTTACACGTTGTCAGAAGGGAAGCCTGTCTGCTCTGTGCCAAGCTACCATTGGATTGCGGTCAGGTTAATTTGGCCTCTTTGAGGGTGCATCCTGGCAAAGGTTGATTATACCTTGAAGTGGGCAATCACCCATCACAAATATTTATCCAGTTTCTTACAATAATCATGTCAATAATGTAAAAATAAATAGAACTCAAGATACGCTAGTGAATGGTTGGCTGATTTCGCCATTGGTTCGATTGGACTGGAGGGGAGAAATAAACTGATTGAAACCCAGCCTAGAGAAGGCACTAGCTGCATCTGTCGTGCGTGACGAGGGGCCACTCGGCACGTGCTTATAGGGCCCTGGTCTGGGGCCAAACCGGCCAGTTTTAGAGTTCTTTTCCCTGCCTCCCCTTCATTCCCAGTCCCTGCAGTCTCCGGTTTTACCTCTGCTTTCTCCAGTAATTTTAATGAAAATATAAAAGTGCAGGTACTCACTGTTTAGACTACCTGTATGCTCCTGAGAAGTGCTGGTACTCTCCCATTAAATGTATTGCAGCAGTGCTGAGAAGTGCAGGTACTCTCCCTTTTAAATTAAAGAAGTGCAGGTACTCACTGTTTAGAATACCTGTGTGCTCCTGAGAAGTGCCGGTACTCTCTTATTAAATGTATTGCAGCAGTACTGAGAAGTGCAGGTACTCTCCCTTTTAAATTAAAGAAGTGCAGGTACTCACTGTTTAGAATACCTGTGTGCTCCTGAGAAGTGCTGGTACTCTCCTATTAAATGTATTGCAGCAGTGCTGAAAAGTGCTGGTACTCTCCCTTTTAAATTAAAGAAGTGCAGGTACTCACTGTTTAGAATACCTGTGTGCTCCTGAGAAGTGCTGGTACTCTCCTATTAAATGTATTGCAGCAGTACTGAGCAGTGTGGGTACTCTCCCTTTTAAATTAAAGAAGTGCAGGTACTCACTGTTTAGAATACCTGTGTGCTTCTGAGAAGTGCTGGTACTCTCCTAGTACATGTATTGCACCAGTGCTGAGAAGTGTAGGTACTCTCCCTTTTAAATTAAAGAAGTGCAGGTACTCACTGTTTAGAATACCTGTGTGCTCCTGAGAAGTGCTGGTACTCTCCTATTAAATGTATTGCAGCAGTGCTGAAAAGTGCTGGTACTCTCCCTTTTAAATTAAAGAAGTGCAGGTACTCACTGTTTAGAATACCTGTGTGCTCCTGAGAAGTGCTGGTACTCTCCTATTAAATGTATTGCAGCAGTACTGAGCAGTGTGGGTACTCTCCCTTTTAAATTAAAGAAGTGCAGGTACTCACTGTTTAGAATACCTGTGTGCTTCTGAGAAGTGCTGGTACTCTCCTAGTACATGTATTGCACCAGTGCTGAGAAGTGTAGGTACTCTCCCTTTTAAATTAAAGAAGTGCAGGTACTCACTGTTTAGAATACCTGTGTGCTCCTGAGAAGTGCTGGTACTCTCCTATTAAATGTATTGCAGCAGTGCTGAAAAGTGCTGGTACTCTCCCTTTTAAATTAAAGAAGTGCAGGTACTCACTGTTTAGAATACCTGTGTGCTCCTGAGAAGTGCTGGTACTCTCCTATTAAATGTATTGCAGCAGTACTGAGCAGTGTGGGTACTCTCCCTTTTAAATTAAAGAAGTGCAGGTACTCACTGTTTAGAATACCTGTGTGCTTCTGAGAAGTGCTGGTACTCTCCTAGTACATGTATTGCACCAGTGCTGAGAAGTGTAGGTACTCTCCCTTTTAAATTAAAGAAGTGCAGGTACTCACTGTTTAGAATACCTGTGTGCTCCTGAGAAGTGCTGGTACTCTCCTATTAAATGTATTGCAGCAGTACTGAGCAGTGTGGGTACTCTCCCTTTTAAATTAAAGAAGTGCAGGTACTCACTGTTTAGAATACCTGTGTGCTTCTGAGAAGTGTTGGTACTCTCCTAGTACATGTATTGCACCAGTGCTGAGAAGTGCAGGTACTCTCCCATTCAAATTAAAGAAGTGCAGCTACTATGTACCGGAGAATACCTCGCCCATTTAAAGCACTGGCTTTCTCAGCACTTTAGCTCCCCTACACTCCTGCTCTTTTGTGCACGTGTTTAGTTTTTTTTGTCTCCATTACGTCTGCTCTTCACACTAGGTGCTCTAACTCGACCCCCGGCCCCCAGAAACCACAAACGCCGGGTGTCCTGGGCGGTTTGCGCCATCCCCGAGGCCCCCCCGCCTCAGCACACCTGCCCCAACGTCCCAATGCCACCAGGAGACGATGGAGTCAGGTGAACAAAAATTTAAAAAATAAAAAAAAGTAAGCAAACACAAACCAGGATCCGCGTCGTCGACTCGAGTCAGATGAGAAGTGAAAATAACTCTGGCAGCCAAAAAACAGAAGAGGAAGCTGGTGAGTGGGGGCCACATCTGCCTCTGATTGGTGAATGGGAGGTTTTTTTGTGCAGGGGGGAGGCGGGTGCCGGGTTGGTTTTGTAAGCGTTAAATAGCAGAAGGCGCTTGGCAGGCGCAGAGAGGCAGGTGGAGCGGCGAGAGGAGCCGGAGGTAAGTCACAGCTTCACTCTCTCCTCCTGTGCCCTTTTGGTACTGTCCGGGCCGAGAGCAAAGTGTAGGGGTGTGTGGAGCACGTGGGCACTTTTATGTACCCAGGGCCACGTGCGGCACACACTCCAACCAGAGGTGTATGAGGCAGCTAGTACGGGGACGACCTCGGGGGAGGCCTCCTGGACTACTTTTGAAGCCCGTAGAGGAGGTGGGAAAGCTGCAGCAGCGTGGTGCTTTCTGGGAGTTGTAGTTTTCACTTAAATCGAATTACAGTGGCTTCTGAAAGTAAACCCCAGGTTTCGGGAAAGGTTGCCACCAGTCTTCACAGTGTCAGGGCACCATGTTTCCAGGACTCGGAGTTTGAGGTCACTGCATTCTGGGAAATGTAGTCTTGTTTGACATCAGTTTAACTAGCCCCCCTATGATCTGCAAGGGTAAAGTACACGACCGGAAACATTGTGTGCTGACAACATAGAGGAAGGTGGCAACCCTCGGGCATGCTGCCTGAGCACGATATGGCGGGACCACGGGAATTATGTGGCAATGGGGGCCCACATGATGCGGCGGGGCTGACTGAGGTATGCAGAAATATAAGGTAAATTATGCGGTGGGATACAGCGCCTTGTGTGGCAGTATAATTTCACTATTTTGTAGTTTTGGCTCATATTAAAGTTATCTGAGCGAAGGTTTCACCTCATGAACGTTTCTACATGAAAATGATTAATGGGGCAACTCTCATCCGATGCGTTCGGCATCTGTAAAGGGTGGTGATTGGTCTCTTTCTGTCCGCATTAGCGCTTTTAGCTTCATCCTTCCGACAAAAAAGCCTCCCTTGTTAGCGGTAGTTTAACACCTTAATGTACAGGGAAAGGCAGCTAAAAAGGGAGAAAGTTAGCTCTCTTGCAAAGGCATTTCGTGCGTGTGGTGTGTATTTGTCGTTTTTTTTTAAAATTCAGTTCGAGCTAGAAACTTTGTTTTTTTACATCGGCAAATGACGTAATAGCAGACTATTTCTTACATCCGTAAGTATGCTGAAAAGTATGTGATTTAAGACGTGCATAGTCCAGTGACCCTGGTACAGACAAACCAAAGCGTGACTAGTAGCAAGTACACCCACCCCGCGGCGCTGAATGAAGCACACACACCACCCCGCGCCGAGAGGTGTCCCACGCGGCGCTGCATGAAGCGCACACACCATGCCGCGCCCAGAGGTGTCCCGCGGCGCTGCATGAAGCGCACACACCACCCCGCGCCCAGAGGTGTTCCGCTGTCTCACACAGTGTGTAGAAACTATTTCTAACGTGTTTTTATTTTTCCACCTGTACTTTCGACTACTTACAATCGCAGACGTTTAATAGATAGTATTGTCTGATCATGCCTTCTGTCCCTTTTTTTAATTTTTTTATTTTTTAATATAAATCATGGTTATTTGGCTATCCGATGTGTTGGTGGAATTTAAATGTACCTTGACAGTTCCCAGCATGCACCGGTTTGTTAAAGGAACGCCTGGGGCTGGAAACACGGTGTTCTGTGGACTTTGGACAACCGTAGGAACGAGGGCTGTGGTGGACCGGGTGAGGGGGGACGGGGGGAGGTTTAGAGAGTTCAGTTTGGAAAGGAGGACACAGTCTTCTAATGCATTACTTGCTCTGGACACCGGAGACCTTCAGGTCTTTGTACATGCATTTTATTTCTCTCTCTTCCCCTGTCTGACATTCTGGGTCGCCTCACCTCAGCTGTGATTGGTTAACTCAGACTAAATGTATTGCCTGTAGATTCGAGGTGTTTCCGTCTTGTATTCCACATTATAAACGAAAGATTGCAAATCCCAGACTGTAAAAACAATAGAAGCAGCTCACACCTGCCACGAAACAAACTCGAGCTTTGTGTATCGTGGGAGGTATTTATTTATGCATTATTTCACAAAAGGAAGTTTTGCAACCCGGAGATTGCAGGACCGGACTGGGGATCCGAAGCAGCCCTGGGGGGGGGGGGGAATGCTAAAACCAGCCCGGCTCACGTCGTCTCCTCGCTCAGTCTCTTTCCAGCCATTCTTTTCATCTCCATCCCTCTGTGGTCGGGTTCTCTCTCCCCCTCTCCGGAGCTACCACGGTTTCCAGCCCGCTGGGGAAGTGCCCGGTGGATGAAAGGCCCGTCCGGCCCTGGCTGACTGCACCACGTGCTGCGAGGACTGCCATCCTCCAAAGGTTCTGCGGCGCTCGCGGGTTGTTGCTGGTCGTGGAGAGTGGTTTGCACGTTTCCCTTTGCATTCTGGTACTTGTAGTGTTCTGTTTTTACATTGATGAAAAGTAATGACCGTGTCATACAATGGAAAAATGCAACAGGATAGTGTGGGCTACTAGTGCCTGGGGGATGAACTCGAAGTGTGTGTGTTGGGGGGGTGCACCCTCATACATATTAATGGACAGTGACCCGTCTGGTATCTGCACCTGTTGAACAGTACTGGCACAGACCACTCCCAGTATCAAAGGCCTCGTGAGAAGCCCGGGTGTTAGGGTGAGAGGCCCGCATAGGGGCCCCTGGCCACAGTACACTTTAGCCAGTCATGACCCTTTCGTTAACAGCTTGTTGCATTCTGGGACTTGCAGGTTTGCATGTAACATTGCATATTAGTTGAGCCTATTTTTTGCAAAGTGTTGTTGATGGGGGGGGGGGGGCAAGATTAGGTAAAGGTGTGACAAATGGCGTGGGGGTCACTTGTTATGTGTGGGACTGACGCCCCTCTGAAATATAGCAGCTGCTGTTCACCCTGCAAGGCCCCCCCCCCCCCCCCCCCCACAACCAATGTGCTGGTACTAGTATAGCACCACTGCTAAGAAGTGCTGTGTGTGCATATGTGTATATATACATGTGTGTGTGTGTGTATGTATGTATATATATATATATATATATATATATAATTTTACAATGCTGCATGCTTGTAAGGAACCCCCCCGTAATACTTTGCATGTTAAAATGTCCACCTTAAAAATACGGCAGAACCCATTAAGAGTGGCCGCCCTGAGACCCGGACAGCATCTGACCTCTGACCTCTCTTCACTTCAGGGATGCTTATAGAGGCGGCGGCTGTAACCCAGACTCGTGCTACCTGAACCCAGTTATGTCTAGTGAGTAACAACGTCACCTTGCCTGTGCGGGTGTAGCGCATAGACTGCCATTGGAAGGGCCTCGTAGCGCTGGCTCCCCGGAGCGCCTTTCCACGCAGACCCGAGGGCTCCATTGCCTCTCAGCTGTCCTGTGATGTGTTTTCGGATGTGTCTGTGTGCTCGTCCTGCTGTGGTTTTGGTGAGTGTGAGGACATGGCTGGGTCTCAGATGTGGGTGTGTTGATGGGTGGTGGTGGTGGTTGGGGAGTTTACCACTTCTCGCAGGCCTGCCTCTTGGCAACATTCTTCGCAGTTGGAGGCGGTGTGAGCCTGGTGTTGCTGGCTGTGTGGCGTGTTTTTTAGCTGTTTTGAACATGTTATGGTGAATTTTGTGTCTGCAGTGCTTGTGTTAAGTTGTGTTTATTGTGGCTTGGCGTTTGCACGATGCCACACTGGGCTGGCGGGACTGCTGGTGCATTCAAGTTGTGGTGCCAGTCTGTTTTCCGGTTGGTGTGTGTTTTTGTCTGGTGCGTTCCTGTGACTTCCGTCTCCATGACTTCCCTCGCTTCCACCCTCCAACAGTGCCCCTCATCTCTCCATAGACCCTCTCTGACATACATTTCTTTTTTTATAGCGCTACTCGTAGTACAATTACACTTCTGTTAATGGCATGGTACACGTTTATTTACAGCAGGCACATTAACCTTCTGATCTATTTTGTGATGAGTCAAAACTGCCACTAGACAAAACTCCGATCTCTTTCCAGAAGGAACATTCATCACCAGAATTATCTTTACATTTTTATTGCTGCCTGAAAACTGCTGGACACACAAGGAACTTTGCAACAGGTGCTTTAAAACCATGTTATTTTTAAACACAGCACCCCCTCCCACAGGTCAGCGCCAGGTTTGGCTGCATCGGTTCCCCTGGGTGGCATCATTCACCAGGCTTCTCCTTTGCCAGTGCCATCTTGGTGCTTGGCGGGCTCGTGCTGGGGTCAGTCTTTTTCATCTTTGCGCCGTGGTGAAAGCGTCGCTGTGTGAGCTGTTGTGTTAAGATAGGTAACATAAAAATCCCTTTTACGTCCATTTTTGGAGTCTATCTCTTACCAGCACCACTGGAATTATGCGGCAGGAGAGGGCCAAAATTATGCTGCAGGGCTGAGTATATTATGCAGCATAATGAGGCATGTTTTGTGATGGTATTACTTCATTTCCATTTTTTTTTAACTCTAAGACTATCTGGACATTGTTTATACCTCATTAGTACCAGTTTAACATCCAAATTTAGCAATAAGCCACAGAAAGGTGTGCAGTCCAGCTGTGCAAAGGGCATTCCACTCGACGGCAACATGTAATCGCATTTTTAGTAACTTTAATTCCGTTTGAGCTAGAAACAACATTTTGTTTTTGTTAAAATCTTTTGATTATGAGACAGATGATGGATTAGGTGGCAGTTGCGGCATATCTATAATTATGCGAAAATCACCCTAGCCGCGTGCATATTTCCAGTGGCCCTGCTCATAAGAGGTTAAAAACAAAGGACCTAGGAGGAGGTGAGTAGTTACTATGATGCGTTCTTCACCATATTATCCGGGTCTACATGTTTCAGCCCTGAATTAGTGCACAATGCATCCAGTGGCCTTCTTCAGGGCCAAGAGACCCTGTCCATCCCTAAGCAATCTACCTATCCTGATTCTAGTGACAGTTAAGTCAAATCCCACCTTTATTAGTTACTGTCGGGTATCCCTGCCATCTTAATTCCATAACTTACTCTCCAGGAGACTGCGGAATTGGACACGAACCGAGTGCAATGTTTTGCCAGTACTTTCTGTTCACTGCCGGGCCGGCAACCCGATCTGTGTGGACCATGCCCACATGATCCTCCCATGCCAAAACCCCTTCCTAGCGCTTAGAAGCACCCACAGCAGGGCTCGAATCGGGGGTACACGCAGGTACATGGCGTCCCCCCACTGTTTACACAGGGTAGACGCCGTCCCCCTGCCAAGAAGTTGGGCCCCACTGAAATATGCTGAATTTGTCGAACTGTAATTTTCAGACACTGTTATGTTAGTGATATTTATAAAGCGCGCTGCTGCCCAAGGATGTCCTGGCGCTATGTAAGATGTCCTCCAAATGCCTGATCACAGGATAACTTTCCACTCTATGATTTGAAAAGTCAGGTTTTCAAGGCCTTCCTAAAGGCAACCCGCTCTGTGATGCCTGTGATAGAAAGAGGAAGGGAATTCCACGCTTTGGTGGCGCCTACAAAAAACTGGGGACACGTTCAGCAGCACCTGCCCGTTGCCTCCTTTCCCAGCAGCATCGTGCAAGCAGAGAAGAAGCCGTTTTAGGTCGAGCCATTACATTTCTCTGCTCATTGTGACGGCCCATAGTATTCCCGCCTGGGCGAGTGGTGTTTAAAGGTCCTGGTCTTTCTTGAAAGTACTAGGCGGGCTCAAGCTGCCTGCTTTGCTCCTCTCTGAGCTGCATCAGACTTACTTTTCAGTGTGTCATGGCGGCCAAGGAGACACTGATGAGTTAGAGAATGAATGACATGGTGTTTGAACCGCCCTCGGGGCAAGATATGAATCCTTGCTATCCTTTTTATGTTAGGACTGGTGCACTGCCTAAAGACAGACAGAGGTAGAAGAAAATTCACTTAAAACAGATAAGTAGTGGATCAAAATCAGCTGCCTCCAATATCACTTATGGTGGAAAGATGTGCTTGAGCTAGATGACCACTAACACCTGAAGTTTGAAGGTTTTAAACCCGGCAGGGCCAAGACAGTCTCTCATCCTCCCAACGAAGATAAAAAGAATGCCACTTATTTATAAAGGTTCAGTAATAGAATATATTTAAACTCAGACATTAACAAAGTTGGTCCTTGGGACGCAAAAAAGGGGGCACTCGATTAATTTGCAAAATAAGAGGGCATATCAATATGTGGTAGTGGTGGGTGAGCCACTGAAAGTGCAAGCCAGGCTCAAGCCTGTATTCACATTGCAATAGGTCTCACATTTACGCGAGTTTTTAAAATGTATGTTTTAAAAACCAAAAGATAAATAAAAGGCTCATTCACATTGCCAATGGGTCAAACTTGCGTAAATGCAAGACCTATTGCATTACAAACGCTTGTTTCACCTCCATCTGGGTCGAAGTTAAGGGGCCATCCGGCCTCCTTTTATTTGTATATGCTGACTGGGGGCCGCTTGGAACCTTATATTTAAATGTAAATGCCAAGAGGGAAACAAAGGCACACCGCTTGTCCTCTGTTCACAGGTACTTAAGAGAGGCAGCGTTTGCCTTTGTTCTGTCTCTGTATATTAATGCAGACACTGCAAGAATGTCAGATGGGTTAGTCTGTTCAAGTATTTACACAAATAATTTAAATAGCACTATTTTATTTGTTTTTATAGCGCTACGTTGTGGCGTCATGAAGTCATTTGCATATTGTTTTACTTGGTCAGTTCCCCCACTTCTTTTTATAGGACTTGTGCACTGACCCACAGAGCGAGGTAATAACTTAATATTTCCTTCTTTCCCTCCTCCTGTCCAGCCTTCCTCTCCATGTGCCGCTCTGCGCCTCTCGGCGCTTTCCACCATCTCTCCGAGGTGATGTACATCCTGTACAAGAAGAGAACCTCCTGTCCCTTCTTCCCTCTCCCCCGCCCTCCATGTCTCCCCTTTACATTGTCTTTCCATCTTAGCGCTTTGAAGCAGCTTTAGAGTAGTGCAAAGCGCTAGCAAGCACCCCGCATCCTTAGCTGCACAATGGGGCGGCGTCAGGAGCACGAACGGTCATTGTGAAATGGAGTTTCTCTCAACAACCATTGGCTGCAACTTTGTGCCCGGTGCGCACGTGGTTGTCTTGTACATTTCCTCTTTTGTGAATCCCACTGTGGGCGTGGGCTGGAGGCGGCTTCCAGAGTTCAGGGCCCTGCCCACGTGGGTGCACGAGGGGGCACTGCACCTACACTCGGTGCTTGAAATGGAAAAATAGAAGTGCAGGTCCTCTGGGCCAGAGTACCTGCTTGTTTCTGAGAAGTGCCAGTACTCACCAATTAGAAGTATAGCATTTCTCTCGAAGTGCCGGTACTGTCCATCCCAAAATAAAAAGGTGCCGGTACTCCAGACAGTACCGGTCCATTCAAAGCACTGCCTACACTTGCTGATTTTCAGCCAAAATCATCACAATTCAGACCTTCTGCCTTAAATTCTTTTAGGCAGGTGTCGAACTGTTCAGATCTTTACTTGGTACATTATTGTGTTGAGAAATAATTGTTTGAAATAGTCTGAGGAAACGCTTTAGCTTAAAATAAATTGTGTTTAAAATACAAATTTAGACCTAAAATGTAGTGACGTACAGGGTACATTTCCAGTCATATTTCTAAAACAATTGTGATGCGGCCATTTACCCTGGACAAAAGAGAAACCTCCGGGCACCGTGGCTAGTTGTTGCTGCGCGAGGATAGCATACTTTTCTTGTGTATTTAACTTAGCGGAACGTTTCACAGCGTTTCTAATGAATGCTCTGTGAATATTTTGTTGCCCTGAAATACATTGTTTTAATGTTGGCTGGAGGCGCATTGCAGCCTCTTGAAGCTGGTGGCTGTGGGTTCTGGTGGTGCCGCCCGCAGGGGGTGCCTCGCAGCTCCCTGACTTCGCTACCGTTGGCACCGAGGCACATCCTTGTCTCTCGGGCCCCGGGCTCCAGGGCTGGCGTTTGATCTGTGACGAGGAACCGGTGCCAGGCTGCTGTGGCCGCTGCCTCCTGCGTGGCACCACGGGCTGTGAGCAGGTAACCCGCATTGTGCCCAGCACCTGTGCCCGGTGGGTTGGCACGGGGCGCTTTGCAGTATGTTTTGTTTGGGAGTTGGGCTAAGCGCTGCAGTGTGAGCGTCTAATTAGACTGCTGCGTGTGCTCAGGCGTCTCGAGGCCTAGCGCCATGCTGCTAGAGTTGTGAAGGCATTGGGCTTGAAGTAGGCTGGCATTAAGAGTAGGCCTGGGCCCTTAGCTCCGCGACCACGAGACATTCCGGGAATGTGCGCTATAAAATTGTTAGCACCTTGCTAAACAATTGTAGCAATTTACGAAGGATGCAGATTTAATGCGTGACACTGCTGTTGCAGCAATTGCTGTGTCACGCATGGGTTTGCGTAACCCAGCAGCAAAGGGTAAGAGGACGATGCGCCCAGGGTGCAGGTCCAGCGCCTTAACACTGCACCGAAGCGCTATTGGAAGTCTGGTGTCTGCCCTGCAGGGTGAGGGGCGTGACGGTCCTGCCACGGCGAGTGGGCCCACTGGTTAACAGGAGGCCTTCTGTCTTTCTGCGGGACAGAGGCGTGACAGCTCTGTGGTGTGATGGTGGACTTGTGACACAGCTGCGTTCACAGACCTCCACGAGGAGCAGGCCCAGGGCCTTGTGTCCACGCGGGTTGAGGCTGGCACGTGGCACCCCACAGGGGCAGAGGTTGGCCACCTGTCACCTGGGTCTCAAGGCCATACTGCAGGTACAGGGCTGTGACCCAAATATTTGAATACGGGTCAACTTGAGGGCGTTTAGGTGAGTCCCCATCTTCACTCTTTGTTATGCGTCATGACCGAGCGCTGTGGTTTTCGGGTCATGGCGCTACGGCGACCACAGAGAGCCATGTGTTCTGGCGTGAGTTTAGGGGGGGGGGGGGGGGCAAGGGGTGTCATGTCCAGCACGGGGGCAGCGGTTGTGTCACAATGAGCTTGTGTTGGACTGGGTGCTGCAGTGACACGTCCAGGCCATGCTGGCGTGGGGGAGGCCGCACGGCTGCCACACTGCGGTGTCACTCGAGGCCAGCAGGGGGTCACGCACGGGGGCTGGCCCCATGGTGCGGGGTCGAGGCGTGACATGGCTGCAGCAGCACAATGTGACTGATGATGCACCGCGCATGGGTGTTAAAGGCCGGCTCCAGGCAGGACGGGTCTTTGGCAGTAGATCTGGTGGAGGGGGTCACGCATTTTCTTTCTACCTGCCCTGATGGATCACGGCGTGACGCTCACTCCCACAGAGGACGAACAGAAGACTCCTCAAGACCTGGCTTTTCGAACAGTAGCAGCATTCCCCACCCCATAGCGCCTTGAGACCCTCGGGGTAAGTGGCGTGCTTTACAATTGCTTTGATTGAATGCTAGGGCTTTGCGTCCACTGATGGCCTTTCCTTGTGAGATCGTCCAAGCTGCTTGGTGAGGGAAGGGTCATGAGACCAGTCTCCCCACTCCCCCACCTATGATGTTAAATTTGCATAATTCTTGGCCTTCCCTGCCCATTCGTTGTTTTGTAGGGACCCCAGGGTTTTCATGTGTGTGGTTGCCAGGCGAGGCCGCATGATTGGCTTCCGTCAGATCCTCCCTGTAAAACTCCGGACAGGTGTCGGGGTTCATGAGGGCCCCCCCAGGCTCTCGAGTTGTAGAGTCAATGCAGAACCTGCCCCCCTCCCTGCCTAGCCCGGGGGAGGTTCCGAGTTTGAGTCAGAGGGCAGGAGTGAGTGACAGCAGGAGTATGGAAACGGGAAAAAGACATTATTATTAAAAAAAAATATATATATATATATATATATATATATATATATATATATATATATTTTTTTTAAGTAGTCTGGGGGACCCCGAGACCTTTACAGTTTACCTGGTACGCCAAGAGACCTCGGGAGGCCATGCTCTTCTCTGCCCCACCCCTCATGTCCTGGTCCGCAGGTTTGCCACCTACCTCCCTGCAAGCCCAGGGTAGGGCGGCTAGCCAAGATTGGTTCTTTGGCCCTAGACTGGAAGGCGGACCCGCTGTGGGTCACGCTGTTCCCAGGGGCGTCACTTGGTCAGTAAGACTGAGACGGGTGGGGAGAGCTTCAGGTTTTCCAACAATCCCGCTGGCACATAATGTTAAAATACATTATACGACCAGCAGGGCGCTTAGAAGGGGCTTCAGGGACAGTAGAGGTTGAGGAACGCGGATTGGTGGGGGTACTAAATGAGGGGAAAAAACAATATATTGTAAAGTAGTCAACATTTTAAAAGACTTTTTAAAACGGAGAGAAAGTGTGTGTTTCTGTGTGGATGTCAAAATTCCTGGTGAAATCCGACAGACTCCAAACCATACCCGACTGAAAGCACCTGTACCCAACTATGTATCAGAAAAGACATTTATTAAGGGGTGTAACCCAGGCGCACCACGCCCATTGGGCTCAAAGGGCTTCAGCCCCCGTCATGGGTTTCAGCCGGGCTGAGACGGCTTCCAGGGCTGTCGACCGTCTTATTGCAGCCGCACCCCAGTACTTCGAAGGTCTTTAACCCATTGCATGCTGATGACGAGCTCAGCTAGTCATGAGGCACGGTCGCGCTGTGCTCATGACGGGCTGAGCTCGTCGTGACCGTTGCGCCGCGCCCACCCGGGGAAATTCTCCTGCTGTGCTGGGCGTTCCATTGGAACAGGCGTGGTCATTACGAGCTCAGCTCGTCATCAGCACAGAGCCACTGTGCTGCATGACGAGCCAAGCAGGGGAGAGGTTAAAAGACCATTTAATTGTTAACAAGGCTTTGTTGTGTGTTCACTCCTTCATAGAGCCCCTGCATCTCCACTCTGCTTATTGCTGGAAGAATTAACCCACCCCTGTAATTATTAGCCCCCCCTCCCGAAATTTGGCTCCAGTTGCGCCTCTGTTGTAACCCCCCCCCCCCCCCCCCCCCCCCCCCCCCCCACCAAAGCTACGCCCCTGTGTGTTCCAATCTGCTGGGGCAAGTGAATCCGGCCCCTTGCCTGGGTGTCATCTACTAAAGTGGCTGGAAGTGACCACGGCATTGACGAGGGGAGCAGCCCCGGCGTTTCATAGCCCAGCCGTGGAAACGTGGACTGGGGCTAGAAGCCCCTCTCCTAGAATCCACCTCGGCCACTAAATGCCCCACAGCCCTCTATTTCAGGCGGCCAGGGTTCAGGTCTTCAGCATGAACTCTGCCCTGTCCAGACCCCAGACACGTGGGGGTCTGGACACTGTGGTCCTCTATCTTGAAGGACCCCTAGAGTCTTGGGGTTTGGGGTAGATGCTATGGAGGGGGTAGGGGCAGGCACGCGGCCGCACCACAGCTGTTGTTGGGGCTGTGACCTTCCGGAGATGGAAATGGTGGCCATTTGTCACATTTTGAAATTCTGTGGAGCCAGGCGGTGTTAGTATGATGCAAGGGCGTGTAAACCTCCTCTGCGTTGTCTACCTATTTTGTTTTCTTTAAAATAACTTAGAAATTGGTTAGATGGCTCTTAAAATAGTTCTGAAGTGATTTCTTGTATTTATGGTTTCAAACTTATAATTCCGGTGGTGGTGAGGGTAGACCTACGGTCTTTGGTTTAATGTGTTACCAGTTACTCCCTCACATACTCCCTTTTTCTTACAAGCTTGATCTTGGGTGCAGAAGATTGCAGTGCAAGCAGAACCGGCCATAACATGGCCGTGTAGCTGTACCTGGAACATAGGAGACCGCAGCAACTGAAGCTCTCGCCTCTTCACCCCGCGCAACCTCTCATTTCGCCACTCCAACTCGCTGTAGTGGCCGACTTTAAAAAAAAGACCTATATACCACAGTATTTCTGGAACAACTCATTGAAGTGGAAAGACTAATGTGTCCTAGGATAAATACATTAGTGAATTGATAGATGACGGGTGTTTACCTTTTTTATGTCTTGCCTATCAAAAGCCTCTCGCGCGCCATAGCAAACTCAGTGGTCCACTCCCGCTTGCCATTGGCTAAGATTCTTGTCCTTTGATTTGCCTGCTTCTTAGTCCATAGCTTGCCTTCCCCTTCTTGTATTTGTCTTTCCCCTAGAGCAAAGCATCTTTACCATCTTTAATTGGATGGCTGTATTCTTCCGCTGCTCACATTCAGAGAACTACTTTGTTATCTTTTTCATTCCATGACAGTGCATGTGTTTTTCAGTTCTCTCTGCCATGTGCTGCTCCCCTCCACCCCCCATGCTTTCCATGTTGCTCCATTATACCCTCCCTAAGCTCTACTTTGCTTTCCTCAGCCTGCATTTTTTTTTCTTTTTTTCATTTTTTTTGTCTTACTGCATTCCAAGCCTAAAGGGTCGGTGTAACTTTTCAATTTGTGTTGTTGGTACTTTATTTATTTGTAGTATTTTTCGAGGGCGTGGGAGTTTCCATTTGCTGCTAATCTGTCTCCAGTGTATAAGATTTTTCCACAAAGACATTTATTTTTAACCTCTTAATGGCATCTGCCATCTTGGAGATGCACCTGTCTGGGTAAGGCATGTCGCCCTCCCACCCATGATGCAACACCGCATCAGCAAAAACCACTGGCAAAGCCAGTGCACCCAGAAGTCAAGACCGATTGGCTTTGACAATGCTTGTTTGAAGAAAGCGACCTTAGCTGAACCAACTAAAACACGCCTACGCTCATAGAGCATAGGGCTGCCTGCATAAGCTTCTAGGCGCTTGAAACATAAATGTCAAGATTTTTGGTGTATCACACTTCAATTGGCGCTTTGTCTGTTTCCGATCGACCCCAGTCTAAAAGCCCAGGGGTGGGCGCACCTTGATTTGTCCAAGATCACACGGTTTGATGAACTAAGGGGTGGTGGATAAGACATCTGGTCTCCTGCGTCCTTAGCTGACAGTTTACCCACTAAGCCTCCTATCCTCTTGGGAGTGAAAGCATGATTGCACAAGAGGTGGCCAGGGCACAAAGGCTAATTGTATGGGCCACCAGGGAATGCGACACCAGCTTCTTGCCAACAATGGGGCCAATTACAGCGCTCATTCCTGCCAAGTCTTTGTACCAGGACAGGAGAGCGCTTTTCTCTTCCAACCGCAGCCCTGAAGGATCCGCTGTGCTGGTGTTGTACAGGTGATGATGGGCGGAGCAGGTATGTAAGGGATATGTTTGTGTTTTTTAATAGGATTTCTGCACGACAGGTGGGGCGGCTTGCTGATCGATCTGGTGCTTTTGACATCAATGGGGAGTGGATCTGAAGGGCCCATGGATCTGGGCAGGGCTGGTCTGACAGACATCATACCAAGGCCGATAGGGTTGGGGAACGACCAGTCGCTTGTTGAGTATGTAGAGCTATAGGGTGGACCAGAATGGGTCTCACCTGGCTAAGGTAGCGTAACATGAGGGATTCCTTGAGCAAAAAGGAATGGTCTCCTAGACGGACCCACCCACCACTTCCACTCTCCACCGCCCTCCACAATCCCTGCAGGTTACTAGCCACTTTTGGGTTAAAATATTCCATAGTCTTAAACTTTCTCAGGCCAGGACCGCTGGATGCCCACATCCATGACTGTTGCCTCTGACCAAAGAAATCGGCCTATGCAGTGCTTAATTTGTGCTGGTGTTTACAGGTGGTGGCACTAGCATTCATTTTTGAAGACCGCGACAGATTTTTTTTATCATCAGACTTGAGGCCAAGCCATAGAGGAAGGCAGAAGAGGGTGAAGGAAAAAGGGGAGAAAAAAATGGTGACAAATTAAGCTAGCAGGAATGAAAAAAGAACCCAGAAGAGCAACTCTGCTGGAACAATTTTCCCACTGGGTGTCTTGGCCATTAACTTCACAAAACACACAGACGGTGATGGGATTGACGGGCTGGAGGAGCGCTTGGGCCCCCTTCTGACGCTGCTGTAGAGGGAATGGATGCGTCTCGTGCTGCCCTGGGCATGCGCAGAAGTGCCTGTGAGTGAGCGCCATTTCTGTACTCGCTGCCGGAGGTGGCACAGTGGCTGGAAGGGGGGGTGATGTGCAGCACAGAAGGTGCTACGCACCACACGGGTGTAGAACATATTACATGCTAATGGGGAGGAATGTAAAAACCTGTGGTGTCGCTCCCCAGGGGCCTTTATTGCAGCCAGCCGAGCTGAAGTGACTTCCTTCTTGTGATACCAGCCCCCCCCCCCCTCTCCAAGGCCCCCTGGAGACAGGTGCTTCCCGAGGATTATGCTTTGTTTAGCTGCACAGAACTTGTGCTGCACTATTAACTGGCACAAGTGCTACCCTGGGCCTTATATCCCAGGTGCAGTGTTTAGAAGGAGTTTGCTCACAGGGACTGGCGCACATTTCCTTGGATACATCCACGCTGCGCATGGATGGGGAACTGTTGCTGCAGAGAGCTGTGCCAGAACAAAGCAGTGAAACCTTTCCACTGTCCCTCTTAAGAAGGAACAGTAAACACAATGTCTTAGTGGCCAATGTATTTGACATTGCATTGCAGGTTACACGGTTCAGCACTAATGTATCCAAAAGATTGTGCACAATTATGCAGATTTAAATGTAAATTAGCATAGCACTCCTACATACGAGCATGCACAGGAGTAAATCAAGCAAGATGAAAATAGGATGTTTTTGTAAAGTGGGCACATTGTTCTAGGTTCCATTTCCCTCAAGAACACGCATTACTCCCATGATGTGTGAACTCTTCTTCTGAATTACCCACCTGCCTCGTGCATGATGGGCTGGACCCAAATCTCGTCACCCTGTCTGTAAAAGTTCTGCGTTGAGTCTGACTGCCCGCCATCTGGGTCGCCACCTCCTCCATTATTTCTACCCAGTGCTATGGTCTTGTCTGTCTTATCTGCCTCCGTTTCTCCCCCCCCCCAGACTATGCAGGGTGAAACTCCAGCTTCTTTCTGTGACGCATTTTTAATGCTGACCATAAACCCAAGGTGTTAAAGGTCAAGAGAGCCAAATGCGTTCCAGATTTTAAGGATCACCACCGACTGTAGATTAATTCTAGATTTTTGCTTTGAGGTATCCTGCAAACCTATCATGGCTATGCCCCCCTCCCTGGACACATCTCCCTAGCACTCCTCCTGAGGCAGTAGTAAAGCGACCCTTCTTGTCAGTGGCCTCTGCCCAGGGCATCCCAGCGCTGCGCTTCTAGACCTGATGCAGCCTTTGCTGTCATTGGATGGCTGGCGGGAGTCAGCCCTCCACAGAACCATTTGGTTTATGAAAAGCCGTGCCTTCCTTTTTAGGTCAGGGCCTAGGCCGCGCGTATGCGCTTTCTGCAAGACCTGTTATCTCCTCTATCGGCTTTTGACAAGCCCATAAATTGCCATTTGTTCGTTGTTGTGCCACTTAGAAATGCAGGTTTTTGAATTGGTGCATTGGGTCTGATTCTCCCACCTTTGCATGCTTGGGACATGCCCAGGCAATTTCACTCATTGTTTGCTTGCATTGACCATTCCAATATGTCCGTGGTTCCTCCTGGTCATCCTGATCTGTCTTTTTTTTTTTTTTTTTTTTTTGTAGGCTATCAACGTCATTTTAGGTAGTTTCATGGAGCAATGCTCTGTTCGGCACCTGCAAAGTGGCAATTTCTGTCCAGTAGCTGTTGAGCTTTGCCAATAGCTCGAACTCCCAAAAAATGCGAGACCTATTGCCTTTCTAATGCTTGTTTAAATTGCCCTAATCTGACTCTAACACTTGCATACGTCTCCCAGTCCTAAGATCCAGACCTTCTTTCCTAGACCGGAGTTCCAGGGTTCATCTTTCAACCTCCTTCCAAAGATCTAGTGTCTTCTTTTGCCTACTCTGTCGATCTTCTTGTTTACTCTTCCTACCTGTAAAACATTTGGTTCCAGCTGGCTCATGACTCTTTATAAAAGTTTGTAAAAACCTAAATAAGCTTTTTTTGTTTTAACTGTGGATTGGCAAAGTAAAAAAATGTAAGCTAAGGCAGTACTCTAAAGTAGACCGATAAACCCGGTTGATGGTACCTTAAGAGCTGTACAGTCCTATGCCATCAGGTCAAATGCCTTTCACCCAGATAGAGTCACGTACGACTTCTCCTAAGATACCAGAAGGGACCACCTTCTGTCTCCAACCCAGGCACAAGGATCGCTCTGAACCCGCGCAAAGCTAGGGATCACATTTGAGTAGAATATGGTGGGGTTTTCATATTACTCTTAAGTGCTTCTTGTCACAGACTTTAAACAGCACTGGGTTTTTGATGAAATGTGATTCACAAACTCCATGATGGATGAGGGTTGTTACCTGCTTCATCCTTCCGCCGATCATAAACAGTGAAACTAGAGCACATGGAATGTCTCACCTGAAATACATTTTTAGGACGTTAAGGAGGGTGACTTTTGTACTTTGTTTACATCTCTGGTCCTTCTTACTATGCAGTTTGCTCCTGGACCTAACATTTCAGTGTTGAGTAAGCACGCTACAATGTGTTGTCGATTTTATATATTTTTTTGATGCTACTACGTGATATACACATTGTGTACCTTACATGTCCGTGTATGGGTTCGGTTACATTTATTTCACCTCCATTTCCCGAACTCAGCATTTATGCGAAGGACACAAGCGTAGGATTAAATGCACCAACTTTGTGTTTCTTTCTTGACCAAAAAATCATTTTGCATTGTGCGGCATCCCTGCTCCATGGGCACACACGTGCCCATCCTGCTACTGGCACGAACACCCTCTTGGGTGAATTTTGTGCTCCACAAATACACAACACGCACCTTTTTAAATCCTGTAGGGGTTGTTGAATGTGCTGAAGATCCTCGGTAAGGGATGCAGGTTAGGTACTCTACTATTAGTAGGAATGGGCTCTTAAAACTTTTGCGAAGAGTTACTACGTTGTGCATGTTGGGAAAATGTGCATTGCATTTCTTTGGCCACAACGGTCCTTCAATTGCTACACCCATCTCTTCAAACTCCATTCGGTGATTTTATCTGTGTATTCTCCACATGTATTATGAAAACTAGGCAGCAGGTGGAGGCGCTTTCAAAAAAGTAGCTATCCCAATGGAGTGCTAAATTCTCCACTGAAGTTTTACAGCCAATAATAAATAATATGGAAAGATCATTGTTGATCCTTAGGGAACCAACCAGATGCCAGAACTGACCTGTACGAACCAACCAGATACCATGAACGTTAACTCGTATACCTTTACTATTGTGGGTGGCGCCCTTTCCTTCTCATGTCCTGGGAAATTGACCTTCACTTGCGGTGAGTTGAGCTTTTCTCAACCTATTGTTGTAGATTTACCTGCTAAATTGGGATTTAAACTGAGTCCTTTAGCATTGTATCTGGATAGAATGACCGATTCATAAACGACAATGTAGCATGAAATCCTATCTACGACACCGATTATCATCGAAACCATGTACGAAAATCTGGGATTAGGTTCCAGTGAGTAGATGCCAGAGAGTGGCGGTAGAGTGGAATGAATGAAAGGCGGGCCCAGGAAGAGGTCGGTCTAAATTCGCATTGCAGATGATTTGGGAGTATTCAGGTGACACTTCAGCTTTTAAAGCTGGAGTCTCATGATGCGTTTCGGTCAGAAACCTCAACAGTTCCCTAGTCCTGAATGCTTTCAAGCACTCTGTTTCCGCAGTCTGGGGATGAAACCAGTAAGAACAGGTTTGCCATTCTATCATTACTTCTAACCCCTAGAAGACCGGTCCAACCTAAGCAAGGATCTCTCTGCAGAGGGTAGTTTCCACACTCTGTCTTCTAAACTCTGTCCGATAGGGATGTACCGGGGAATGGTGATCACCGATTGGTTTGTAGTGGAATCATGAGAACCGCGTCGGGCAGCAGATCGAAGCCGACCCGCTCTGTGCTGTAGGTTGTCTCTATTTCGAACACTCTGCCTTACTTCAAAGCTGGGTGTTTGAGGTAAGAAGGAACTCAGTTTTTGAAGGATTTTTTTTTAGGTGGTGAGATGTCATCCATTCTTGGATAGAATTGAGGGTGTGGGTGAGAGGTGAAATGTAATTTGTGGAGGACACCTTGAGGTAGGGTTGGGTGTCGTCTGCATAGAGGTGATAACGGATCCCAGACTTTTGTAGTAGTTCTCCTAGAGGCTCCATGTGGAGAGTAAAGAGGGTAGGAGCAAGGATTGAGCCTTCAGGGGCACCAGGATCAACAGTCTTTGAAGTTGAGACTGTTTTCAGTTTTCAATCACCTGAGACCTGCCCATGCGGTATGATTCGAACCCTTTTAGAACTACAGCTCAATCCATTTTTCAGTTTTTCTCTCTATCTATCCTCCTCATTTACCTTCCCTCAGTCCCTCTTGTTCTCATCCCACCTATTCTTTCCAAGGACCCTCTCCTTCACAGTCTTTCTCCATTCTTTTCTCCAGCTTCTTCGTCCCCTCTCTTCCAAGTTTGTTTCTTCTATCAATCTTTGCCCCTTCTCCTCCCTATCTATCTTCTTCTCTGCTCTCTTCTCTTCCTCTTTTTAGGTCTGCCCTTGAGAGCTTTCTAATTGTCTTGCAAGATTGTTTCTTTCAAATAATGTATATGTAATATACATACCTATAGGATTTTTTTTTGCCAGGGACTTCATCCATTGGTCTGTTAAATTGTCAATCACATTTTGCTTGCAGTATAAAGCATCGGGTAACGCGTCAGCCACTTCCGCCCTTTTGTGAAAGTATCTAGTGCACGGTTGTGGCCATCCTTGCTGAAAATAGTGCGCTTCGTTGCTAGGGCATCCTTCATATTTACCCTTTTTAATTCTTTTCTTATAGAATATATAATGGTTTTTCCTTTTGTGGGGGTTTGGTAGCTCTCTTCATACGATTAAGCGTCATTTGTTGTCTTAATGTGAGCGGCACCCTGCACGTATTTTATCATTTTGTGGTTCCAAATGGCTTTCGGCCAACTTGGAATAGTAAACCAGTGTTAAAGTATGCCAAACACAGAACCAGTATGACCATGTGTGCTTAGGAATGCTTTTTGTTATAATCTATGGAAAAACATTACAAGATGGACAACCATCATCTCTGGCACACCTGCAGCCAGGACCCATCAGACTGCAGACTGAAGTATTTTTAAAAAAAACAAAGAACCAGTATCCCTTTTTATCGTTGAAGACCTCCTTCTTTTTTTTTTTTAAATAAAAAAAAAGAAAAACGTTTTATTCAATATCAACAAAATACCATAACGGAACACATCACCCCCACCATGGTGTATATGTATGTGTGTGTGTGTGTATGTATATGTGTAGATCTATATGTGTGTATATAGATAGATAGATTCTCAAAATAGAGTTCAGTGCCCCAGATTTTCTCATACTTCTGTTCACAGCCCCTACCATGAAAGACTTCCTCTTCCAGTAGTCCATGCCATCCAGCCATTCTTGATTCTGAGGAAGAGTCCCCAAGCCCCATTTCCTGGTTATATCCCATTTCGCCACCATTCATCCTAGGTTGACAGTTTGTGGTTTAGCGTATGATCAGTCTACCCCCATACACCCACCAGCCCAGTCCAGGCTGAAGCCTTAGTGGTATTCCTGTTGCACCTTCCAATGTTTCCCTTACTGCTTCCCAGAAGTTCCCAACTTTTGGGCAGCTCCAGGACATATGATAGAAGGTGCCCTCCTGGCCACACCCCAGAGACAATTGGCGGTCGCTACCCGGCCCAGTCTCAAAAGCTACGTACACTTGTAGTAAACTCTATGTAAAATTTTACGCTGGATAAGGCGGAGAGACGCCGGAATGGCCTTGTCTGTCGGTAATATGAGTGCCTCTTGTCGGGCATCGTCATCGAGGTCCCCACAATCCTGTGACTATTTATGGGGCAAGCCAAACAAGGGGTAGGGGGGTGTATGTTTCTCATTAAGGTCCCATATGTTAGGGAAATCAATTTTCTCTTACTGACCCATCCAACCATCTCCTCTCCAATAGAGAGTCGTACAGCGTCTCCCCATCAGTGGGGATGCTGTGCTGAAGAGTAGTTCTCAATTGGGCGTATTTCAACCACTGTGTGGCAGTCATTCAGTATTCCGTTTGCAAATGAGCGAAAGGGACCACCCTATTAGAGTTCCAAACCTCTCCCAGTTTTGAAACGCCAATGTTGTCCCAACCTTGAGCTCTTGAAGGCCGTCACTCTTGGGAGCCTGGACCCCTCTTACAATAGCGTTCTAGGAGTCAGTCGAGTGCCCCATCCCATTTCTTTAGTTAAGTTCCTCCAGGTCCAAACCACCAGTTCTGTAGCCAAACACAATGTCTAGTTCAGTTTACCGCCGTACATCCAGTGTAGATGGCTCCTATTTCTAGAGCCCGGCGATCAACCCAGAACGTCGTGTCTCCCCAGTGAGCATAACGCAAACCTGCGCAGACTCGTAGTACTTACGAATATTCAACAAAGCTATTCCCCCTTCATATTTAGACCTCTTGAGGGTATGTAGGGTCTGTCTCGTCTGCTCACCGGCACAAAACGCATCAACTCGTACATCCAGGAGCCTGTATGGTAAGTTCTGAAGAATATAAAGGAAACTGGGGAGAGCCGGCATTTTACACATTGCTGCCCTCCTTCACAGGGACATTGGTAATGATTGCCAGTGTCTTACATCCTGGTCCAAGCATGCCAGCATCATAATACAGGTCCAGGCTCCTGGCGATCCATATCCCCAAAGATTTAAATGTAATAGTCTCCACTCTAAATGGTTTGGCCAGTGGCTAGCCCCAAGCCCAGCAGCCTATTGGAAACCATAAGGATTTGTCCCAATTTATGGCAAACTCGGAGACCTCCCCAAAGACCTCAGACTTCCTTCAACCTCCGAACAGTCGTAGGCACGTGGGTCAGACATAACAAAATAACGTCCACACTCAGGGAGATTTTTTTCCCGCCCAGCCAGCCCCAGATGTGCGCATCTACCCTTATCCATTCTGTCAGACCCTCTATCGCCAGCACAAACCACATTGTCAACAAAGGGCTGCCCTGTCTTGTGCCCCTATACATCTGACACCCCCAGAAGGTGCAGCCATTAAGCATTGCAACTGGCCTATCCTAAAGTGCCAGACCTATCTCCGGCATTTGGGGCCAAACCCTTATTCTTTCCAGGACTCTGAAAAGAAATGGCCTCTCCGCAGAGTCGAAGGCCTTATTGGCTTCCAGCGAGACAATAGCACAGCCAATGGAAGAAGACTCCACCAAAACCAGATTATTGTGTAGCCCGCTAAGATTCCGCACAGTTGAGCGACCAGGAGTAAAAACCCTTTTTTTCCAAGTGCACCAGTGGTGGTGTTCTTGCATTTTGGCAAATCGCTTTATTAAGCAATGCCTCAAATTATTAATTGTGGGTAATATAAATATGTAAGAGACAGGTGTATATACAATGAGATGTGTAAGGTGAGATTAAAAAGGAGCCTCTGGAAGCCGACATGAACTTTAGATCTGTTGCCGTAACAAAGCCAGTCCCAGAAGACCTCGGCTACTGCTCATTACATTCCACAGCAATATAAGTGAATAATGTCTAGGCCTGAAGTCCAACACACCAAATTGCAGAATGTATGAGAATGATTCAATGATGATTGAGTAGAAGGAAGATCCGATAGTCGGCTAGTTGTCCAGCAACGAAGACCCGATAGTCGGCTAGTTGTCCAGCAACGAAGACCCGATAGTCGGCTAGTTGTCCAGCAACGAAGACCCGATAGTCGGCTAGTTGTCCAGCAACGAAGACCCGATAGTCGGCTAATAGTCCAGCAACGAAGACCCGATAGTCGGCTAGTTGTCCAGCAACGAAGACCCGATAGTCGGCTAGTTGTCCAGCAACGAAGACCCGATAGTCGGCTAATAGTCCAGCAACGAAGACCCGATAGTCGGCTAGTAGTCCAGCAATGAAGACCCGATAGTCGGCTAGTAGTCCAGCAACGAAGACCCGATAGTCGGCTAGTTGTCCAGCAACGAAGACCCGATAGTCGGCTAATAGTCCAGCAACGAAGACCCGATAGTCGGCTAGTAGTCCAGCAATGAAGACCCGATAGTCGGCTAGTAGTCCAGCAACGAAGACCCGATAGTCGGCTAGTAGTCCAGCAACGAAGACCCGATAGTCGGCTAGTAGTCCAGCAACGAAGACCCGATAGTCGGCTAGTAGTCCAGCGATGGGGTGCGGCCTAGGCTTATGTGGTTGATTTTCCAGCAGAAGGAAGCGTTCTTACAGAAAAGAGACTGGTCCTCTTTCAGTGGCTGGGAGAGACCCTAAAAAAGATTGTTACAGAGGGAACAGGGTAGGAAAGAAACTATGATCTTTCTTAATGTTATAGGAGCAAGAAAGGTATTGGTCACTGCTCTGACCGCTCGCCCAGCCATGCTATTCATACTACATACAAATGACCGAGTGTAGCCCAGCAGGAAGTAAGTTAGCTAAAAGGTTGGAGGTAACAATAATTAACCTAATCGTGTCCAAAAATAGCAGTTTAAGTATTTGGTTTCTACAGGTTGTCTCCCACTGGGTTCTAACTCAAAAAGGCAAATTATTTCTACCATTGTCCCTTGGCCATCACTGGAAGCTTAGCAATAATCCATGTAAAAATTAGGGGTGGGCGGAATTTGTTCACAATTGCTGTTTGCGTGCTCGGGGGGGGGGGGAAATATCTCGTGAACACGCGCTTAGAGAACGCGAACAAACAAAAAATTTGCGAAGTCGCTGAACACAGAATTTGGGGCAATTTCGCGTTCTCCGCGGAACGTGAAATTACCCAAATTCCGCGAACGGAATTTACCGCCCAGGCCTAGTAAAAATTAAGAGTAAACGTACTACATATTGCTTAAATCACATAAAAGTAATGCCAGTTGGACTTTACTACCAACTCCTTTGAAGAGAACAAGGAAAACCTCTATGGTGGACTTCTGCAGGACCCATGATTCCCAGATCTGTGGCCCTCTGCCCTTGCCAGGTTCAAAGGTTAAGGCTGAAGCCTTAAATGTGTAATTGGGTAAGATCTAAACTCAAACCGGGCTCAGTACCATTGAGTATTCACGTGTGAAACACACTATGGCTGATAATATTTTAAATATTTCAGCCCCTTTGTTTCTCTTTTAAAGGCTGACTGGGTTTTAAAATATTGCTTGTGGTAGATACACGGAGGAGGATTCCATTTGTTTTTATTATGAGGTGTATATTGTAGAATGGTGGTGGGTGATCAAGCCCTTCATGGGACATATTTTATGTTTTCCAATCCGCTGCTGTCTCCTAGAACTTGTTTTAAGATGGAATGTGCTGCAAAATACTTTCATATATATATATATATATATATATATATATATATATATATATATATTCCTCACAAATGTTCCCGTAGCAGAGGGAACTCCGTTGGTTGGTGCACGCGTTTGGAGACCGGGAGCGTGTCTCCTTCGTAATACATGAACAAAGGCAAGGACGCGGCACTCTTCTTAAACACGATAGATTTATTTCAGGTCTCTTAGCAAAAACTCCTACGCGTTTCGAACTAACGTTCTTGGTCACGGCAGTGTTCTACAAGAGTCCCTTTTCACTTTCCACAATTTATACTCTTCACTCAGTTAATCAAAATGAGGAATTATGGGCCTTGTAGTTTTTACCATTAAACGTGTGTTTTACAAAAAACAAAAGTACATTTGTGTGAGGGTTACGTGTGGGTAACATTTCATATAAGAAATATTATAACAATTTTATGAAATAAAATTATATGTTCATATTTAAATTAAATTTAAGGTCCTTGTGGTGCTTTCGCAATAAACACTTGACATCATGGACCTGGCAATCGCATAACATTTTATGTTATGATTTGTTAGACGGGCTGAGTGCCCTATGTCCCACACTTTGATCCCATGATTTGAACGTTAAGGCCTTTACAATATTCCTTCACACAGGATTTATATCAAAGTCAGTGATTAAAGTTTTTAAAGATGTACATGCATCTCCTCGTCTGCGTTCAACCCTCTCGGCTGTCTTGTTTTGAACTTTATTATAAGTTTCGACTCCAAACGTCTCAGTTTCAAAAGTCTGTCTCCCCCTCTGAAACTGAAACTAAAGAAGTTTTTCTGCAAAACACCAAAAACAAAAGAAGGAATATCTGACCAATCCGCAGAAACAAATGCAAATCCAGAACAAACAACAATCAGTAATGAGTACAACATTGAGGACGTTCCCCATCTTCGAATTGCATATGAATTGGCAAATGAGGAAACTGGATCCCAAATAACTGCAACACAAATCCTAAACGAGATGGAAATAGTGACAGACAAACATAAAAAAACTCCCTTTAAACCAAAATCGAAATTTTATCCAGTCCTCCATCCATGTAAAGGCCTTAACGTTTAAATCATGGGATCAAAGTGTGGGACATAGGGCACTCAGCCCGTCTAACAAATCATAACATAAAACGTTATGTGATTGCCAGGTCCATGATGTCAAGTGTTTATTGCGAAAGCACCACAAGGACCTTAAATTTAATTTAAATATGAACATATAATTTTAATTCATAAAATTATGTTATAATATTTCTTATATGAAATGTTACCCACACGTAACCCTCACACAAATGTACTTTTGTTTTTTGTAAAACACACGTTTAATGGTAAAAACTACAAGGCCCATAATTCCTCATTTTGATTAACTGAGTGAATAGTATAAATTGTGGAAAGTGAAAAGGGACTCTTGTAGAACACTGCCGTGACCAAGAACGTTAGTTCGAAACGCGTAGGAGTTTTTGCTAAGAGACCTGAAATAAATCTATCGTGTTTAAGAAGAGTGCCGCATCCTTGCCTTTGTTCATGAATATATATAAATATATATATATATATATATATTATATTTTTTTTTTTTTTTTTTTTTAATTTTGAGATATTCATTTTAGTACTATTACTTAACTTGATGGATCTCCATTTATTGCACTTGGAAGGATGAAAGGCTGAGTGACTTAAAGTTTCAATATTTTTTTTTGAATATTTTATTTATTGCGTCTGAAAGGCTGAGTGTTGACTTGAACACTGACCGTGACTTGAAGATTTCATGCCGACCCCTGTAGTAGACGTGTGTCTCGCTGAGCCGTACCACTGGCTACAGTCTAACTCTAGGCTGTATCAAACTATGGGGCACGTGCTGGGATCAGATTCTTCTTGCAAATTGAGCAGGCTTGCCTTAAAAAATGGGGCTGTTCTCCAGTAGGTAGAAAAGAAGTCAATCGTTATCATTCAATAAACGCTCTTTCTTGATGAACGGCGCGCTGCGCTTTGAAACGCCCTACAGATAAGGCGCTGCATCCTGTGCGGATGCAACAGATAAACAATCGCCATTCAGCAGGATAAACCTGATAAAAGTGTGTGCTTCCATCTTATCTCAGAGTTGAATTGTGAGAAATCCTTCCAGCAGCACTTTTAAAGTAGGCTGAATATAAAATTGTGTACAATTGTTCAATTTTGTGAAAGCAAAAGGCCAAAACACCTGCAAAATCTAGCAGTGAGTTTGCACAATTGGATGGTAAGATATGAGGATGCAGCAATCGGGGTTGGCGATTATGTATTTTTATTTGGAAGCCCACAACCCCCTTTTGATGAATGTGTTTGATAGACCTTGTCTCATCACATTGGTACTACTGAGATTAGCATCATAGTGACAGTAAATCTGTACGTTTCGTGACAAGATGGGTGAAGAAAGATCATGGATTCTACAACTGCGCATGTTTGTGAGGGGTCTGACAGATATAGTTAAATGTACAGAAATGAACAAACCATCCTGATGGAGGACTCGTTTAGAGACGTTATGCGCTGGAAGGCTGTACCGTGTGCCCGACAAATGTGAGTGAGGCTGAGTGTTAAAATCTGGGTGTAAGAGCAAAAATAGTTATTGTAGGCCCAGCAACTTAAAAGGGGGGCAGTATGCACCAGGAGGGATTTAAAGTACTCTTTGAGCAAAGGTGAAGGGCATCTTTCTTTCTTCTAAAATTCCATTTAGCCTTATTCCTTCTCAGACAGCTTGGGGAATGTATTTCCGAACTTGGTAGTGGATGAGAGGGTGCTGGGGGAGCCTCAGCTGAAAAGGACTTACCTCTGCACCCATCCTTCCTAGTTCTTGGGGCACGGGTAGCATATCCTCTAAAGATGCCCTGGGGTTGACTGGGAGGTACAGAACTAGCTCTACCTATGATAAATCGAGGCCAGCTGCTTTTGAAGTTTGACCATGGTGGATTGAATTTATTGGTGGCAAAGTAGGACAAGTTTGACATTTCTGACCAGCCTTTGGTCCTTTCTGATTCAAAAGCCTGTCATGAAAGGGCCCTTGTCCCAAAGATGGAAACGTGAGGTACATTTTTGGTTCCGGACTGCAGGTTTGCATCCAAGCAAGGTCAACTTGACTGTCAATCCTTCTGAGGGCAGTAAATGGAGTACCATTGGGTACTAGCACTACTGATTGGAAATAGAAAGAACTTGATTTTTAAATGTTCACTCCTCACTTTTGCTATATTCCCTGGAGACCATAGGGCTTCTGACTGATCTTCTGGAAATCCACTCCAGCTGTGTTGGCTCTGGCATTCACAGATGTGGCGCCCTGGTTCACGCAGTTGGTTCTGCAATAGATGTATGGGCATTCAGACAGGCAGGAAACGAGCTGTCCAACAAGAGACCCCATCATACAGAAACCCTTGAAGGCTGGTTGGCTCTTCCTGAGGGGAGGACTTTTCCATAGAAGGTTTACACATACTTCTCACCCAGAGCTATGGCTAATATTGAGAAGTTTGGAACTGCAGCGTTCCGTTTCCAACCAGGATCATGACCAGGTTTTTCTGCATCCCTGCTTTGCCGACCTAGAATGAGTTTGTAGTGAGTTGGATTAGTCTCTGGTCTAACCACACAGGCATCCATTAAGTGGGATAAGTATATGTAAGGCTCTTGTGTGCTCTGGACTCCTGTTAAAGTTCCTCAATAGCCAGTTCAAAAGTTGTTGAGACGAAGGAAACACCCAGTATATAACCAATGGGTACATTTTAATTGGAAGAAATTAACCAAATGTGTGTGCCTCTTTGTGTAAGGTTCCATATTAGATGCTATGATGGAGGATTGATTTAGGTTATTCATGATAGTTTATTTCAGCATTCTATGGAGTTGCAATTGTCAAAGATTACCTCCAGAGCCCTTTGTCCAGCAGAGGTTTGACTCCATACTATGGCTGCTTTTAGAACTGAACCTTACTTTTTGAAGTAAAGAAGCATATAGAGCATTTGAGCCCCCGATGAGACGAGATGCATTCGTTCCTGAATGAGATAAACCATGCTTTCTGTTTCTAGTGTAATGTTTGGGGGGATATGCCAATTTGAGTTCTCATCACTCATGTGGCGGGGCAGAATATAAGGATAAATTCCAGGATTGGGCCATGGTCCGGGCAGACTATGGACTGGAGGGAGCGTAATATCTAAATAATGCATACGAAGGCAAACAATGCGTTCAAGGATGGACTATACAGAAATTACAACCTGAAAGGATGTGTACTAGGACCGCCCTGTGAGAGGCGCACAATTTGAGGCCGGCCTTAAATCCCATTAGAGGTCTTGTACATTTAATGAAAGCTGGGCAAGTTCTCAGAACAAAAAATGAGTGTGCTTCCCATGAATTTGGTGCTGCAGGTCTGTAATTCTTAATGGTTCATAAAGTAAAACTAATATATACGCTCACAATCCTTATCCGCTAAGAGAAAGGAAGACAGCACTCCAGCAGTTTACAGGATACAGCTTTAATCAGCAAACAAACGTTTCGGCGATAGCCTTCCTCTGTGTTTCTTACCGGTCCCTTGCAGTTCCGGTTTAAATGCAAATGCGCTAGCATTGGTAAACCGCAACCTGGGACTACCCCTTTCCGACACCACTGTGGGCGCCATCTTGGAATATGTTAAATACTTCTGAAAATCGGAGTATTCACAAGACAGAAGGGAATCAAAACAATAGAGCCGTGGATCGGCTTGTCCCTTTCAAAGATGAGTACCAAATAGCAAACACAGATAATATAGCATATGGAACTACATATAGGTGTTCAGCACATTTCATAACCTCATTATACAAATTCATTTTTCCTACAATTGCACATAATTGCAAATGATGAAATGTCCATCATAAAGCGAAGGCTACCATGCCACTGACACTGCAAAAAGAGAAACACAAATCTTGAAGGGCAATCAAAAAGTATATAGAAAACGCATTAGTGCTCATGTTTAAATTTCATCAATAGAGCTAGAGAGAAAATATATGGTTATTCATAAACAAAATTGATATATCAGTTCATCTGATAAACTGTGGTGATACTCAATAAGGGACGATCCATTTCTATAGCAAAGAATAATACAGATAATAGGATTAAATCCCATTAGAGGTCTTGTACATTTAATGAAAGCTGGGCAAGTTCTCAGAACAATAAAATGAGTGTGCTTCCCATGAATTTGGTGCTGCAGGTCTGTAATTCTTAATGGCTCATAAAGGAAAACTATATATATATATTTGGATCCAGATTTTTGCCCTGGCTGGCTGTTGTTTTCTTGTGATCCTTCATCTTCAAGTGTGTGTGTGTATATGTGTGTATATACACACACACACTCCACCTGTGCCTCGCCGATTACGCCAAGTAATGGAGCACAGACCCAAAGTACTGCAGTTTTATAGAAGTTTATTCCGCTCCTACACAACCTTGGCAACCGTGACACGTTTCGACACTGTCTTGATCACAGATATATACACCACAAAGTTCCAACGCTAATGGAGCCCCAGATCCTACAGAACGGCCTCACAAAGAATGGGCACGGGGCAGCCCATTGAAAACATCAGTGTAGCACAAAGGGGGTGAGGCCCAACACTGCAAATGGCGTTTATTTTCAGGTACAGCAGCGCCTTATTCCATCTTCTAACGTTTCGGCTTCTTGCCTTGTTCACAGAAGGAAATGAATAACATGCAGGTGTGCTAGGGCGAACTTTAACAAAGATAAATCATGTGACTGACTTTTGACTACTACAAGTTCCATAGTGCCTTGTGTTCGTATTTTAAAGTTCAAATGGAAAACATATACATTTAATAACCCAATTTTTATCATTTCATAGGAATATAACCACCACCACCATATCTGGTTCCTCCTGATTGACATTAAAGTAGGTTTAGCAGTACTACAGACACAATAGCCATTCGCTCTTATCACACAAGAGCAACTCTACACATGAAACGTATAGCTGGCCTAACCTAAAGCCCTCCTACCATTTGCCCAGATGTTTTAGGGCATCCTTTGGCCTTGTAGATGAGAATTCTTTTAACTTCAGGGAATTCTTGAGGTTGCCACTGCTTGTTGTCCAGACACCATGTGTTTAGCCCTGGGCTTCTGTTAACAATGATTTGTGTGAGGTGTGTCCGTTCAGTTTCTTCCACAGAATGTCCACAACTCACAGAACACATGAGATTATTAACTGAAAGCCAAGAACTGGGAGAATGGTGCGCCAATGGCATGGATCTTGGTCGCCATTCTAGGTACATGGAGAGTGCGGTCTCCCACGTCATCACAGTATTGGGAGATTCCAACTACAAATCTTGTAAACATCTCTATAGATGATAACAACATGAGCATTATCTTAGATTAACATGATATACTGGTAATACAGAAATATTATAAATCCTACAGTGCGGCGACCAAGCGCGGTGTCCATGTACACGTTCCAGGTGTATCCTTCATTTTAGATCAAAATCCATCCATCCCATCTTTGTATCAAAGCACTACTAGGAATAGGGCTGGTCCAGTTTTGTACTTCTAAAAAGTGTTTGTGGACTGAGCACACATTTCTTGTTACAATGATAAGATAGTGAGAGATAAGATGTGTGTATATGTGTGTGTGTGTATATATATATATATATATATATATATATATATATATATATATACACACACACACACACATCTCTAAGATCACAGAACTTTCTAATATGTCAGTAAATTGTTTCTAATTGTAATGGATGGGTTAAGTCGCCCTAAATAGAATCTGCCAGTCTTGCTGCGGAAGAGGAAATGCCCCCCCCCCCCCGCTTATCTGTTGGAGTATATATTTCATTAGGTCTCCCACCGCGCGAGTACTTCCTTAAAGCTATCAATCACATGTGGGTATAGAAAACGTCTACAGTAGTTTATTAATAGGTTATGAAACAACCGGCTTTCACCTTCGCCTCTCCACTAACCGCACTCTACAGCTGCGACATGTCTTCACTTCCTTTTCTTTCAAAGCCCGCTTTCAAAACCAGGAACTCTTTTTCTTGTAGAGAGGCTGTGTAGTGCGCTGTGACACATCTCGGGGACGATAAGTGCCTCTGAAAAGCAACTTTCTTTATCAAATTCCGCAGTTGCATAGGCAGGGCCGAACTGGGAACCCATAGCAGCCCTGGTAACTTTCTCAGACCAGCCTAGGGGAAAGAACTGCCGACTCCCGGGGGCTGGAATTGCTTGCTTGCTCCTTTTGTTATTGGGGGCCGATATTGCAGCACGGCTGCAAAACCGGCTACCGGCAACAAAAGCTGCTGCTAAAGTGGCCCCCAACCTTCCAGCCTCAGGGGGATGCCCGGTATGGCCATTCCGGCCCTGTACATAGCTAAGACATGAGGTCTTTTTTTTGTGATGTGTATTTTTGAAAGCGAGACTTGGAGAGACTTGGAGATTCTAACATTGTTAATTGAAAGTAAGTCTGCAGTAGGGATACTCCAGGTAGGCCTGTGGCCAGTGCCTAATTTGAGTCAGTGATTTCCGGTGCTCCGCACTGGCATTTAATTGTCAGCACTGGTACTAAGAAACTGACACATGGTGGCACTTTTTGTTTTTAATTTCAGAGATAAGGACAACAACTGTTGTTTATTATTTCAATATGCATTAAGAATGACTAATTCCTACTGCCAAAGCCATTCTTTTAACTTTGGAACCCTGAAATTGTCAGAATTGTCCACTTGTAGGAGTGACTTATTAGTTATGCTGGTACTGACAGCGGCAGTGGGCAGTGCAAGCGGAAGTGGCCTGATGACGAGAGCCCTTGCACTTTTTATTTTACAAAGTAAGCACTGCCCGTGGCCCTCCTGACTTTTACATGCAGCCCACTAGGGAGCAGCTGCAAATTAATTTTATATTCTGGGCAGCTGGCATGGCTCGCAGGGGTGGGTGGCGGTGGGGGGTAGGGGAGGTGGCTCGCGTGCCGCTTTAAAAAAAAAAAAAAAAGTAATTATTCCACAGCGCGGGGACACGCCTTCTGTGCGTAACCAGGCGCTGTACAAACCTCCCTTATAATAATAATAATAATAATAATAATAATAATAACAAAAATAAAACTCTAAATCTTACCCTGCTGCCGTTGGGCCCCGCATTTCTCTCCTGGTTCCCTGTGCCCAACTCCAGGTCGGAACAGGAAGCAGGCAGCCATTCTCTCACTGCTAAGCCAATCACAACACTCCAATGGAGCGTTGTGATTAGTCTGAGTGCCGTGACCTGGCACTCTGCCACGGGCTGTAGGGGTAGGCAAGTTCTCCAGCTTCATGCAGGCTGTAATGCAGCCTACATGGAGAACAGGGGAGTGTGCAAGATTGTTTTGGGTGGTTTGAGAGGGCCGACCAAACGGTCATTGCACACAGGAGTGTCTACCACTCCTCCCCTGCAGCTCTGCCCCGCCCCCTCACGCACTGCCGCAGCAGCAGGAAAAAATAAAATGAAAACATTTGTTATTATCATTTTAGTTTGTCCTTTCTTTGCTCCTCCGGGCAGTGAGGCGACGCTCCTACGCCTTAGCAGAGGAGCCGCCACTGTTTATATTTCCCTATACTAATTCCCCACTAATCCTGGTTGAGTTCCAGTGTAGCGTGCCTCTGGCTGAAAAGTGTTTTTAACACCTCATTAGAGATAGCAAGCGCAATATGAATGCAAATCCTTCCCTCCATCACTCCACTATCCTTTTTGAATCCAAATAACAAACTCACATGTCTACCGCTGAAATTCACTTCATATCTCCCTATACTAATTCACCACTAATCCTCTTAGGTTTCCAGAGTAGCGTGCTACTCGCCAAAAAAGTGCTTCAACGCCCCGTCAGTTGTGAAAAGTGGTTTATAAATGCAAGTACTAGACTATGAACGTTCAAAATATAGTTAAATGGGCAGGCATTTATTTACACGAAAGACCCTGTGCAGATAAACGTAAAAATATAATCGATTCTGTTCAGAGTAAAGAGAGTATTCATCGACATGCAGAAGCGTTTCACCATACTACATCAGATTGTCAAAGCATTGAGGCATTTTTAAGTGATAGTATTTTAAAATGTATTTGGAAACACTTAGGGCCAGATGTATCAAAGGGTTTTGCCCATTCTGTGTCTATGGGGAAAATGTGTTCATACATATGGCCCTTATTCATTAATTTTGCAGTAAATTCTCCTGCATGAACCCTATTAATGTATAGCGATGTTAAATTCATGTTGCAGAAAAATAAGGGCACAAACAAAACCCTACTGCAAAGTTCATGAAGCCTGCCTGCATGCATGGCCACATTACACTAGCTTTTTTTTTCTTTTTTTCTCTTTTCAAGCTACGTGCAGTGTATCAACTGTGTTAACAAAGCTTCTCTTAAATTTAGAATTTTACGAATTGGAGACTACGCTGCTGATATGCATACATTTTTAATTTTTAAGGGATTCACAAATATTGCATTAAGCAGTGTGTGTGTGTGTGTGTGCTCTGTGTTGACTATATTGCAGGCAGTCTGTGGGCACATACTTGGCGGAAATGTGCATTTGAACTGTTATTTTTAAAGCATTTTCTCCGCTATGGACAACCCTAATTCTCTTTCCCCATGGAGTATGAGAGGCTGTCTTCCATTCCCACCTTGAAAAGAAAGATACTCCTGTTTTTTTGTTTTTTACAAGAGTAGATTTTTCTGATATTTTGTGGAGGAGGAAGGGATTGGTACTGTCACAATGCATCTAAATACATATGCAGTTATAGGCTTGGGGTGCTTACTGGCTTGTCCATACCAGTTTCACGTAACAGCCCCTTTCCCACACCTTGCCCTGTATGTTTGACAGCAGAATATTCATCATTCTGGCTGATTTTTCACCCCCATAATATGTTGCACTTTAGAAAATTGGTAAACATGATCCTTAAAATCCGTGTGTACATGTGTGTGTGTGTGTGTATGTATGTATGTATATATATATATATATGTATCCTGATTCCACTCTCAACGCCAGCATCCATACGGCGTCCACAAGAAACGAGAGAGACGGACTCTTTCCAAATTCAGCAGCCGCTGGAAATCTTTATTTTTTCAATTTTATAAAGTGCATTACCGTGCCTAAACAAACGCGTTTCGGCGTACCTGACGCCTTGCTCGCTGGTGGTGATCGTGAGGTTCCCTCCGTTATTTAAATTGTAAAGTGCTACGTGATTGGTCATTACATATACATGGAAACAGTAAACATACTATACGTTGCAACTATGAAAACCCTTTTTGTCATCATTATATCAGCATTAATTTGGTCTCATTTGAAACTATTACTGTAATGTAAATGCCAATTTGTATCGCGCGGCAATCGCTCCAAGGAGCATCTAGGCGCCCAAAAAAGGACCACCAGATGTTAGGTAGTCTCTATGCTTACTTGACTGAGACCCGGATTACACTAGGCTTCTGGCAGTTGTGTCTTGGAGATTAAAGATCCAGGTTTTTAGGTGTTTGCGGAAGTCTGTTTCTTTGTCCAGTAATCTCAGCTGGGGGGGGAGAGTGTTCCATGCTTTTGCTCCCAGTACCGCCAGGGATTTGCCCCTTCGGGTTTTAAGTCTGAAACCCGGGACGGTAAGCAGGTTGGCAGTTGAGGAACGCAGTGCTCTAGTTGGACAGTATCTGCTGAATTTTTTCCTTAGATAAGACGGGCCTAGGTTATGAACAGCTCTAAAAGTAATTAGCAGTACTTTAAACAAGACCCTTTTTGTAATGGGCAGCCAATGTAATGCCTTGAGGGCTTTGGTTGCGGATGATCTTTTCGGACATTTTAGAACCAACCTCGCTGCTGCATGTTGCACCATCTGAAGTTTGTGTGTGACAGCTTTTTTTGTACCAGCGTAGAGGCTGTTACAGTAATCGATGCGTGATGTTACAAGTGCAACCGTAACTGTTTTTCTTGCTTCGAGGGGCAAAAAGTCAAAGAACTTTCTCAGTCCCTTTATTACTCCAAAGCACATGCCTGCCACTCTAGCCGCTTGTTGTCTAAAAGACAGGTAAAGAGTCGAAGTACACCCCCAGATTACGGGCCGAGTTGGTTGTATGAGGTGGTATTTCAGCTTTTTCTGGCCACCATAATCGTGGGATGAACTCATTTTTTGGGCCTATTGGCATGATCTCCGTTTTACCTGTGTTGCATTTCAGGTGATTTAGGCGCATCCATTCAAAGGTGGCCGTTGGGCAACCTTTGATCTTTTCCTCCCAGGCTTGGTTATCCTTATCCATTACCAGGATAAGTTGTGTGTCGTCGGCATAGGCTATAGCGTCTATGCCTTATGACGATATCAGTTTTATCAGGGGTGCAGTATAAACATTAAACAGGGTCGGGCTCAAGCTTGAACCCTGCGGAACTCCCGTCAATAGCGCTTTTTCACTGGAGCAGAATTCCCCCATGGTCACCACTTGTCTCCTGTCACTTAAAGTTTCTTATCCACTCAAGCACTGTCCCTGTATCACCAGATGTTATTAGCTGGTCTAATAGGATGGCGTGTGAGACCGTGTCGAAGGCCGCCGATAGGTCTAATAAAATCAGGACGGCCTTCTTACCTTGGTCCAGGGCTGAGCGGATAGTTTCTGTAGTGAACAGGAGGGCCGATTCTGTGGAATGTTGGGTCCTGAAACCTGCCTGATTGGGGTGCCATACATCACTATCTTCCAAGAAACGTGTAAGTTGTTTGTTTACAATTGACTCTGTGACTTTGCACAGGGCCGGAAGTAGTGAAGTGCGATTTTAACGTTCGCACTGTTGCATTCTTTTCACAGTGCGAACGTTAAAATAGTAATTAATCATTCTCGAACCGTAAAATATATGATGCCAATGACAATTGCAAATATCGAGTTTCTAGTGAATGGGAATACCCAATTAATTTCATGAGTAACCCTACGCATTTAAGAACGCTGCATATTGACAGGTTTCTTGCTTATATTAGGTTTGGTTTTCACTAATGTATTTCAGACCAATTACTTCACCTGTTATGTGCACATGTGCTCAAAAGTGCAAAATTAAAAAACGCATTCAGTAATGGTGACATATTTATCCTTCCAACAGGAAGTATATAATTACCACACTATCAAATTCATTCTTTGTGTTTAAAAAGAGGGATTTGTGAGGGACATGAAGGCGGTTCTATACAATCTTATGGATTAACTTTATATCTGTACAAATACATTATTGCAATACTACACATTGTTACAATATCTTGATTCAGATTGGTCTCTTTTTAAAACAGTTATCCCAAATCCTTCTTATGAGTGATTTTAGTACCATTCAACTGATATTCCGTCATTTTATATCAAATCATTATCCAGAGAAGTATCTACTACTCTCATTAGTAGTGTTGTTAATTGCATCTGAAACACTGATTCCTATTTCTAGGAACACCATATAAAAATATAAATACATGATCAATTCAAAACCCTTATATAAAATATAAAAGGTTTTCCTATCAATTGCACGGTTTTAGGAAATAAAGTGCCTCATGCTTCACTACTACATCCTTAAATGAAGGAATATGTACCCTTGCTATAAAATTATTATCAGGGTTCCAAATTTTCGGGATATTTAGAGAAAATGGTACAAATCATCACATATATTTAGGCCCTTTGGACTCTTGCTATCCAGCTCTATAATGTAACTGGTTTCCAGTCTGCGGAGTTTTTTCTCCCTATCTCCCCCTCTTTTACTGCTAGGAACATGATCAATCATAAAATATGTGAGAACATTGAGATCGTTCCCATGTTCTGCTTTTACATGTCTAGCTACGGGGTAGTTAGGGTCCGAATTCACTATGGCCTGTAGGTGCTGCAGGATCCTAGCCTGTGCTGGAAGCTTAGTGCTTCCAACGTATCTTAAACCACATACACATGTTAGAATATAAACAACATACTCAGTCTTACATGTGAAATCCCCTTTGATTTTAATGGGCCGATCTGAGAATGCGGTTGTGTATGTGGTAGTATTGGAGCCAAATTTGCAGGCTCTGCAAGATGCACATTTAAAAAAACCATTGCGGGCGGATAGCTAGTTATCTTTATTGAAAGTTTCTGGGCTGGTTTCTGATTTCATTGAATGTGCCTTCCTAAAAGTGAATGTAGGTTTATGAACATAAATCTCACTTAGGACCCCACCTGTTAATACAATTGGCCATTCTTTAGTAACGATTTTCCTTATTATTTTCGACTGTCTACTATAAGTAGAAATAAACCTACAGTCCTTCCTGGTCTCATCTGGTTCAACATTAGTATCTATTGTAGGTGCCGGGTTAGGATCTACGACAGCTGCTTTAGGTTGTAGAAGGGTTTCTCTTTTAATAAGAGAAACTTTATGAAGTGCAGCTTTTACGTTTTTTTTTTTATATATATATATATATATATATATAATTTTTTCTTTATTTGAAGCTATTTAATTTATAATTCATCAAAATTACCAGGAAGCAGCCTATTTTCACTACGCCAGGGATTAGGAGAGGGAGAGAAACGGAAAAGAATAATAACAGGCATTTGCAAAGCCAATAGCTCTTGCCAATGCTATTAATTTTTCTAATGGGTTTTAGCCATGTTATACACGAGTGGAGTGGAGTGGAGTGGAGTGGAGTGGAGTGGAGTGGAGTGGAGTGGAGTGGAGTGGAGTGGGGTGGAGTGGAGTGGGGTGGGGTGGGGTGGGGTGGGGTGGGGTGGGGTGGGGTGGGGTGGGGTGGGGTGGAGTGGAGTGGGGTGGAGTGGGGTGGAGTGGAGTGGGGTGGAGTGGAGTGGAGTGGAGTGGAGTGGAGTGGAGTGGAGTGGAGTGGAGTGGAGTGGGGTGGGGTGGAGTGGGGTGGGGTGGAGTGGGGTGGGGTGGGGTGGGGTGGGGTGGGGTGGGGTGGGGTGGGGTGGGGTGGGGTGGGGGTGGGGTGGGGGTGGGGGTGGGGGTGGGGGTGGGGGTGGGGGTGGGGGTGGGGGTGGGGGTGGGGGTGGGGGTGGGGGTGGGGGGTGGGGGTGGGGGGTGGGGGGTGGGGGGTGGGGGGTGGGGGGTGGGGGGTGGGGGGTGGGGGGTGGGGGGTGGGGGGTGGGAGTGGAGTGGAGTGGAGTGGAGTGGAGTGGAGTGGAGTGGAGTGGAGTGGAGTGGAGTGGAGTGGAGTGGAGTGGAGTGGAGTGGAGTGGAGTGGAGTGGAGTGGAGTGGAGTGGAGTGGAGTGGAGTGGAGTGGAGTGGAGTGGAGTGGAGTGGAGTGGAGTGGAGTGGAGTGGAGTGGAGTGGAGTGGAGTGGAGTGGAGTGGAGTGGAGTGGAGTGGAGTGGAGTGGAGTGGAGTGGAGTGGAGTGGAGTGGAGTGGAGTGGAGTGGAGTGGAGTGGAGTGGAGTGGAGTGTGGGAGTGGAGTGGAGATGGTGTTAGCACACTGCCATAATAGACAACCTACTTTAAATCGGAATGACCATTACACACACAGTTTTACTGATAAAACTACACAGCACACCAACAATAACATTTGGAAATGGCATCATGTAGTTTACTTTATTGTTTTTATTGTATTACAATATGTTTTATCACACTTCCAAATTACAAAAAAGGGCTTAATTTGTACTTTCCTAATTATGATCTGATAAAGTCTGAAATATTTTCACAGCTTATTTACAGACATTTAAATATTGTTCTGTGCTAGAAAAAAACCTTTTCTTTCCCAGTACCTGGCAAGATTTTAACATACATCCTCTTGCTTTTAAGTCTGAGAATGAAAAGTAAACCCCAAACTCCCTTGAATGACAGTCTGACATTTGACCTCTGTCTTTGATCGCACAGCACATGTCACCAGATCAGAACCAAATTCAAAGGCTTATTTACAGAAAGGAGGGCACGTGGATGAATAGAAGAAATGATGGGTAACAAGGTTTGTTCCACAGAGGGACAAAGACCTGCTGACCAGCCTAAAACAAATAAAGCCAGCCAATAGAAAGCCAGAAAATGTGAGTTGCAAACCACAAAGCCAATGGTAAGCAATGGGTGGCATGCATCACCCAGGGATGCTTTCAGAATGCCCCCAAGACTTCTTTACAGCTGTCTGGTATGCTTCGACCTAAAAAGGGAGGTGACTTGAAGGTAGATGGGAAAGATTAGGAGAAATAGGAAGATACATTCTTAAATACATTGCAGAGACAACAAGAGGTTCTATAGGGGCGAGGAGCTACAGGAGGAGTCCTATCTTCAGTAAATCTGGTTAACTAGAAAGATACTTTTCAGTGCAGTCTCGAAGCTCTTCAACTTGGTGATGTCTCTGTGAGATTGGGAGAACAGGTTGAATAGATCCTTCCCTTCTCTTGGCAGTCATTTGCCGACCAGTATCTCACGCATTCGTCTGCTGGAAGACCTCTTCGACTCTCTGGAGAAACTGAGGTTTCTTTCACCGTCTCCACAAAGTTTCAAAAGGTAATTTTGGTGCTTTGTGTTGGGTGGATGTGATCTCCCGGAGGAGGTAAAGGGTGTCCAGTGTAACTTGTTTCGATGGCTTGGATTTGTAGAGGACTGTTTTTTCAGTCCAAATCTGTGGCTGGCAGCTCTGTTCTGGACAAATTGTAACCCGGACAAGAACTTCTGGTGGGCATTGATATGCTCCATGGATCAGTAACACAGTCGCAGGAGAACAATAGCCAAAATATGAAGAATTCTTCGAGCGATACCTAGAATGGAACCGGTTTTGGATTGCATCGGTGGAAGTGGCTGTTCTTCCACACTGGTATGATGTATTGGGTAAAAGAGATCAGAATTCAACAAAAGTCAGACTGAATGCTGAGTGGAGGTTCAAGATCCTGTGGCCAGTTGAAGGGATCTATGTAGGATTATTCCTACCAGAGGTCACGACCTCAGTTTATTGTTTGTGTTCAGACTGAAGAAGATTGCTAACCACCAGGGAAAGGCTGCTTTGCTGCCTGTGCAATCTTGGTGTAGGTTTATCAGAACGTGTGCTATCGGCATACGCCCAGCAGCTTAAGCCGCACGAAGCAATGGAGTCTGCAAGTGGACACCCGCATTGAGGCGGAGTGGTAAGGATGGCAAACCTTGAGGCACACCTAGTCTTTCTTCTCTAATAAGAACCCTCTGATCTTGATATGTTGTTTTCTGTTGGAAAGAGAAGATTGAATACAATTTAGACCTGGACCATGGATGGCCACGTCTTCGCCCCGGCGAGTCATTAGCCGATTGAGGTCCAGATGTGGAAGGCTCCGGATAGGTCTAGCAGTATGGACCCAGCTGTGTGCCTCCATCCGGATGCTCTCTAGCTCCTGCATGCCCAGGGTTGCCGTACAGCAGGAGGATCTAAAGCCTGGACTGTACATGTTGGCACATCTAGGCTACACCTGGGTGCACAAACCCTTATTGAATGTGGGCTCTGCAGTTCTAAGGATGTCAAATGCCCATCGGCCAGCAAGACTTCCTTCTAGTTTGGGGCGGAAACTTGACGTGATCGTTCTTGGAGATAGAAGTGCCTATCGCAGCCACGTGACAGGAAGTTAGCAGGAGAGCATGAACGATAAAGCCAAAGCATGCGAGGGCGTTATGCATTTTTATTTTATTTTTCTTCTAACCCTCTTGAAGGGGATAGTCCTCTGTCTGGCGCGCTTCTTAATTTGTACGCGCACACTGTGCAGGTGGCCGCTTTGCACAAGGTCAGACTCGCTGATGCCAAACAAGATTTTGTGTTCACAGGTTGTACTTTCACCATCGTGCTGATTTAAAAAAAAAAATAATAATAATCATAACAAGACTGTTGGACAATAGAAATGTAAAGGTTGGTGTTTTCACGCTCCTCCCATCCTGAAAAAAATCTGACATTCCCAATCTTGAGTCCTTCATAAGCAAATTATTTGTAAAACTATTTTTCATTAACTTAGATGCTCACTGGCCAATGGGTGCTGCATTGCACCAGTTACGCAAGTGGGAGGAGTGACAATAGCTAGGATGAAAGCCATTCTGCACCTAACCCTTGTTGGGAGAGGCGGGTCTTCAGCTGTTTTTGAATAGACCTGATGGTCGTCCAATGACAGTGGAAGAGTTCCTGAGGGAGGAGTCTTGATGACTTTGAGACACGCCCACATGCCCGTTGCATCTTGGCTGGAAGATTGGAGATGGTTCCGGGAGGCTGATCATAGCTGCACAGTCTGGTTATAAATTGTAAATGGTTATAAAAGGTCATCTGGATTCCTGCCATCCAAAGCCTGGACTACCAGGCGGAGGGTTTTCAAATCATGTCCTTTACTAGGTCATCCCACTTGGGACCAGTGCTTGATTTGTAAAATATTAAGTGCCAGGGCTCTGACCAGGAGGCCACTGCAGCTTGCACCACCCATCGCCCCTGTCATCGCTGCCAAAACAACAACTAACCATCTCTCTCGACTAAAAAATACCACAGTTCAGATAATTCCAGGTCCCCAAATCTAAAGGAATGGCTGGTGAGGCAGGCATTATTCATTTTTAATGTACATTGTATTCATAAAAAACCTTTCTTCTGTTAATCTCTAAATTAGATGAGCAGCGTCACCATGTGGCAGACTGTCATAAGTGCAGTGTTAACAATTAAGGCTGGTGCTGAGCACCGGAAACTATTGGCTCAAATTAAGCACTACTTGGAGCCTGTAGCAGTAAGGGTTGTATTAGCATTAAAGGGACCTATTCACATATGCATTTTGGAGTGAGTAAAGCCCTACTCCTGCAGTAAAGTAATACTCTTTAACATACTGTTGCTTACCTTTGTAGATTGGCCCCAAAAACATCTAAAAGGGGAATAAAATGGAGGGCACTCGTGGAAAATGTGTACATGGACAGTGCAAATGGGAAGGAATGCTCTCTTGCACTGTTACTAGTAAGAAATTGGACTTTTCGGGCCAGTTCAGAAATATTTCTGCTACCTACATTATTTTGTGCAGTGCATACCTAGCTATGAAGCCTCGTGGTGATAGTGGGGTCATAGTGTGTGTACTGAATCATGTGTCCTCATTCAATGGTGGATGAAAGGGGACCCACAAGGTTGTGCTGAGAATCATCTGTATGTTATGGCATTCCCCTGAAGTTGAGCGAAGGGGAGCGGACGGGTCCTACGACCTACCTAGTTAGAGTGGCCACTGTACCCAGTACCCCATTTCCGCCATGTCTATATCGGTGTTCCCCTTTATGCGTCTCTGGCCCCTCCCCTTTCCATATTTCTTCATTCTGCCTGAGTCACTTCCAGTAAGACTACCTCTTTCTGTTCTGAAATGTCTCTTTCGTCTTGTCCCCCACTCCCAAGATTGTTCCCCATTCACTGGTGACCCAAAATGTCTTGAGGGAGCAGCTTCCTGCTGACATTTTGAGCCCCAGTGCTGGATTACAGAGTGGGTTCGCAGACCTTGGGCCCTGTAGGCGAGCGCCTGGCTTGGGTGCACTCGCTTCAAAGCGCTACCTTGAGGCCCATGGCCAAAGAATGCGCCCTGTAAGAGTGATCACATGTGGCGGGGGCATCATACAACAGGACCCGGTGGTGCGGCAGGTGGGCACCCCACTTGACCAGTTTGTGGTGGGGAAGTATGTAGACCTCCTGGGTCATTGGTTGCTCCAACCTTCTAGGGGGTTCAAAGGTTAAAGTGAAGGTTGTTCCTGTGACTGTGTGGTCACTGGCATACTGTGCCGAAGAAGCCATGCCCTCCCTTTTAAAGGTGGCAACGTCTTTGCCTTCCATGAAGAGTTACCCTTGGTACAACTCTTGCCACCTTGGGGGCAGAGGGTGATGGGGGAGAAACACCGGGGTTAGTGGGGGACAGGTACTGGAAGAGGAGGGCCAGGTGGGAGTTTTTTTGTAAGAGGAATTTTACAACCTAAAGTTGCAGTTGCAGGTTTCAACTCTGGACACTGATGCAAGATTATATGTGTGTAATGTGACCTCATCTGCAAATGAGTTATATATATTTTTTTTTTTTTTTTTTTTTTACCCGTTGTAGGTCGGTGTTACGCTATCCCTGGGTGGACAAGGAGGTTGTACAGATGAGGACCAGGGCACTACAGGTGAGTCCACGTCCATCAAAGCCTTTTGGGGTTCGGATACTTTGGAACTGGAAGGAGTGCCTACTACAGATACCTCTACTATTGCAGAATCGCAGGGGTAGAGCTCGGTCTGGGGCGCCTGGCTGTGAGTACTCTGTCCCCCTCCGTGAGACCAGAACGCATACGCTTGTAGAGATATCTTTTTTTATTTTGCCTGCCTTGGCCTCCATTTTGTATAAAGTCTAGGATTTGTAGACACAACCTTGTAAACTTTAATTCTGGAGGTGACACTGCTGCGTTTTGCGACCTAATGGCAGCTAAACCTGTTAATCACTTTATACTCGATTTGTCATTGCATGATAAACCTGTCTGAAGCCAGCCCTGCTTCCAACCCAGTTAGTGAATTTACTAGTAGCAGGGGTTAAATATCTAAACCAGTGACCTGTTCATTAACTTCCAAACTCGGTTCCTTGCTCTGGACTTTGTGCTGGTTGTGGGCATCGGGCCAAGGGCGGGCTTGTGGGCATGGGGCTTCTTGGCACACTGTCCACAAGTTCTTGCACAACCGCCCCGTCAGCTCCGCGTCACTAGGACCTGCCCCCAAGCGGGGTAGTTGAGGACTTTGGGGGTGGGACATCCCACCCCCTGTGGGGCAGCACTTTTTATTTCTTTAGTTTATGTTGAATATCTGATAAAACACAGACCTAGGTCCGAAGAGCATCGAGGCATCTTCTAGAGAACAGTTGTACTTCAGCAGGGATGTCCCAAACTTGGGCTGCTCGCCTAGAACAGCATCAAGTGGTGGGGGTGGGGGGGGGGGCTGGTTGAGGCCTCATGCCAGTAACAGACCTGTGGGAAGGGGACGAGGAGCCCCATTTCAACACTTTTCTTGAGTAAAACTTGAATATTAAAAAGACCTAAACCTACATGAGAGAGCCTGCCAGAATCTTTAGTGTCAAACTCCAGTGGTGTCCTGTGCCCACACCTGTAGGGTATTCTGGAATCACAAGCTTGTTCCCCCTCCTGGTGACCTCACTAGAAGAAAGGTCACACTTCCTTTCATCCACCCCATGAAGAAAGATCTCCAAATTAGAAAAAAAAGGTAGTGTGTAGAAGGTTTATTTGTATTTTGTTGGAAAATGGGCAAGTAATAGGAGTCCTGTTTAACTGGACGAGCGAGGTTTGGGTTCATACCCAACCAAGTCATGGTTGGGTATGAACACGGGTGACCATGTTTCCAGTGGGGCATGTTGTAGGCTCCCCCACCTTAAGCACGGATGCATTCAGGGTAAGAGTAGCAGCCGGGCTCCAGTTTCACGGTGAGGCGATGGATATGGCACGCGAGGGGCCAAAGACTGAGGGATGGGGGGGTCATGACTGGATGGATGGAGTCAATTTTGCAGTAAATCTTCCGCCTGGCTCCAGCAGTGAGTGGGAAGGACGATGACGCAAATTACTCTGAAAAGAAGTCCCGCTCCTATTAAAGCCCCGGGTAAAGGGTTCAGGATTCTTTGGAGTTTCTTGTGAGGGAAAAGGTTCAGGGGTTCCCTCTGGACCATTGTTAGCAAAGCAGAAGCAAATGAGCAAATGCATTCAGTCTTGGATGTTCACCCGCTGCTTTCAGACCAGATCCATCATGCTGATCACAATAAGACATCCTACAACATTGGTTCAACAAGGGTATTTAGTGAAATCGAGGGAGAAAAAATTCAATGCAACTCACCGAAATGCGATTTGGGTTTTGAAAAGGACCCTCACCCACTCGATTGGCGGCATGCTACATCATCGGGTCTCATTCTGGTCCCTAAAAACCATGGTGGGCTCAACTATGTTCCTGGGAGCACTTCGAAATTCAGATTATTAACCAGTGTGAATTGCAATTTAAAAATACCTAATGAATGCTCAGGCACCCCTTTGAAAGTGAACATCCAAGGTATAAATAAAACAAAAGATGGGTGTCTGTGTGGTATAATGATAATGACTGTGCACCCTTTCTAATGTCAACATGTTTCAGCCTTTACTTCTTGGCCACTGGGGGTCCTAGACCTTCATCAGGCGAGAAGCATTAGCCCCAGAAATGGTATTGGTGTATTAGTCACCCTCTGTCATCGTTCCCTATTGAGTCTGGACACACATCATGTGGGAGAGGAGTAGCCCTAACGGCTAGGACGGTCGACCTCTAATCTGGGGAACTGGGTTGGAGTCTCCGCAATGACGCTGAACATCCTGTGATTCTGGGCAAATCACTTAATCTTCCTGTGCCTAAGAAACATGAATGTGTCCTCATGTAACGCAACTGGTGCTATGCAAAGTGCTCTGATACCTTATTCGGGTCAAGTTCGCACTATATAAAACTCTGTCAAATAAAAAATAAATAAAATCATACAATGTTAAACATGCATTAGGTTTACTGGCCCTCAGTTCTCTGCATGGATGAAAGTTCCCTATTGTGGCAACTTCTGTGTGACATACGAGGAGGGGAGGACATGTCTCTGCAGTCATACAGTCATCAAGGGTACCTTCTCACCTTTGGACACCTCAGTCTGTTGTTGTCTGCCCCAGATCCACAATGCACCATGCTCGAGAGGTCCTGGAGTAGGGAAGGTGGCAGGTTATGGGCTTCCCAACTAAGGGGACGGGGTATTTGTCCTAGGGGAGATCTACGGCGAAACCAGTTAGCACCCCAGGCGGCTGCTGAGGTGCAACTAAGAGCACACCATCTCTTCTGGATGGACCATCCGATGCTTGGATGAGGGAGGAAGAGACCCTGGTGACAGAGCTCTGTATACGCTCAGTCCTCGGAGTGACTAACAGCAGGGCTGGGAGAACTTCTGGCATCATTTAGAGCACACACTAAGTTTCTGTGACGTATTAAAAGAAGATGTAATTTGAAGGACATTGAGGCCTCCACCCCAAAGCATCATAAAGGGATGCTGTGCAAATGGGTCATTTCAGGTGAGCTTGGCCCAGCAGCCTAGTCCAAAAGGATGCAAGATTTGAAAGCACATTGCCATAGCTGATCTGGGGTTGGGCAAACGGTGCATTCTGAGAGCGGTAACCTAGCAGGGTATGGATTGAGGAGCATTTTACAGAACATTCCTGGTGCTCCCTCAATGACATTTCAGTAGCGTTGTGGGGGAGGGGTTGGGGAAGAGCCCTCTTTGTTTTTTTCTTCTATTCAATGAGTTCTGCACACAGGCCCCAGGTCCTTGCCACCCTTCCTGGATCCATAACCTTCTCCGGCACACCTTCGCCTGCACACAGCAGAACAATCACTTGGACAGAAGCCGCACAACTCTTTTCTTGCTTCCACGTTCCATTGATTGCCTCTGGTGGAAAGTTGGAGGCAGTTCTTGCTTTGTATATTGCGAAATTCCTATGTTTTTGTAAAGTGATTCCAATCCCCCTACCATGGCCTCATAGCGCTATGGATTGAAGGGAAGAAATGAGAGGGGAGTGGTGAGTAGGGGTGGGCAGAACTCGCGAAGTTACACTCTGCGGAGTTGCATGAAAACTCTGCAAGATTCCACCTAGTTCCACAAGCGGGCAGAATCGGCACGTCCTGCTGATTTTTAGCACCCGGGGCTTGTTCCGCTCTGCAAAAGAGCACCAACGGCACCAAGCAGTGTGACGAAGGAGGCTGCTTCTTTGCTGCCTCTCAAATTTTGATTTTCACTTGAGCGGCAGCTTCCTCACTGCGAACGGTCGCGACCACTCGCGTTGGGAAAATCTCTCCGGGTGCTGAATCGCCCAAAACTTATGTTTGGGGATGCCAATCCTCGCCAGCCAATTTTAGGTTGACTAGCCTCGCGCGATGAATAAAACTCTGCCACGCGGCTGTTGGAGGAGGTTTGCCGAACTCCACGTTACAAGCATAACGCAGAGTGGACATAACTCCGCCAGCGGAGTGGAATTTATCACCCAGGCCTAGTGGTGGGCGGCATCATGGAGGCTGAGAACCAGTCTCTCATCCTCACCAAAGTGCAGGACCTGGTGAAGACACACCATCAAATACATTTCTGGTTTCCTTCATCTGAGACGCAAAATACGGCAGAGCTGCACTGGAAGCCGCATCCGTGAAGGCAATCGGGGCAATTCAACAAAGTGAGCTCTTCACTTCCGCATGGGTAAATATCCCCACAGAACCCATAGAAAGTATTTTCTCTGGAGCCGGACCCCCAGCTCGCTTCGCTTCTAATGGGGTGGGGGAGGGTCCGATTCTGAAACTTCTCTCCGCCTGCTCCTTGAGGTGGACAACTTTGTGTTTTTCTGCCATGAGCTCAGAGGGTCTTTATAAGCAATGGATAAACCCACTATTTAAAACTGCAGGGGTGACCAGATTCAAGCAGCTCTGGCGCTTGTGAACCACTTCCGGTCTACAGCCTTGGAGGGTGTCGGTGGTTCGAGGTTTCTCTTTCGAATAGAGGGGAGTCCGCCGTTTGCTGTTAAATAAATAAACACAAAAGTGGGCAGAAGGCTTAAATTCTTAATTTCATCTTAAACATCAGCAACAAATGGTATTCACTGAATTATAGTTTGTAATTTATCAATATCGGTTTCGTAACACTAATAGCAAATGAGTAATTTATACATATACAGTTTCTAGCTGGAAGTTCGGATGGACTAAGAATTGCAATGTAATATGTTTGAAATCTAACACCCTGCCTTTAGAAGGTAGGCTGTCTTCATAAGTTACTGATGTTATCATCCAATTTGTGATTTTACACGGATTTATCGCCGTTTTAACAGAAGTGAATCTATGCAATCAAGAAATTGTACGCTCTAACCGAAGGAACAACTTGAAGATGGTTCCTTTCACACAAGTGAAGGACAAGTAACAGGTTAAGTGTCAGAACCCTACTTCCCTGTGTAAACCAAGTCTTCGCAGGAACGCTTGGTACAAAGGATGGGGAACCATGAACTTGAAGAAAAACACTCCACAAGGACGCCTTCCCACTGGAGAAATTTAAAAAAGTCCTCCTCTGTATTTTATCTCTGTTTCTGTGCACAGAGAACACAAGTGATTAATTGTAACCATAAATGAAGGAGACTTTTTTTTTAACTTTTTCTCCAAAAAGCCTGTGGTAAACATAAGTAAGTCCGTTAACATTATCGACATAGAAGCCGTTCGAGTTGACTATGCCCAGATTCACACACACTGTGGCCACCACGCTTCAACTGAAGGGCAAGTGACTTGTTTCTTCTCCTTATTCGCGGTGACCGAGTCCAGTGCCGGCCATACACTTCACGCACGCGTTGCCCTCCGCACGCCTTTGTAGTGGCCGTTGCCCTTTCGTTCACAGTGAGTGTCTGCTTTTAATGTTGTCGTTGTATGAGGTAAGTCCATAGCCTTCCTCATACTTTCCACTCCCCGGCCTCTGCAGCGATGCACTGGGAGTGTAACATGGCATCTGCATACCCCGGCTTATGGCGGATGCGCTGTTTTACATGTAGTGACACTTCACCACCATTGGGGGGAGCAGAGCAGCGCAACTGGGACCTAGTGCCAGAGATGGGTCTCCTTGTGCCTCACCCAGGGTAGATATCCTCTGCAACGAACCAACGTAAGACAACCGAGGCAAGACTCCACATCTGAGCCCCGCACCCTGATACCTCCACCAATAGGAGGTGTTCTTCTTGCTTGTAGTAAGGCTCACGTTGGCAGAGGCTCTCGCATGCTGCCCTAGACGCAGGGGATCAGAAGCAAACCTTAGCAGTTCTGTTGCCTCTTATCCACTATCACTCGCCTCGGGTTGGCGGAGCCCAGTTGACTGGTGTCTAGCCAATCAGAGCTTCTCAGCCACCAACTACTCCTATATGCAGTTCATACAATGCACCTTTAAATGCATGACCACATATACAAATGTTACCAAGCATTGGATCTGTACAAAAAGTTTCACCAGTGTGGAGAAGCGAGTATGCCTTAGTGTCCTCGTGGGCAAGCTTCTGTCCTAGCCGTCAGACATTGTTCCTGCAAGGGATACCATTGGGAGAGCACAGAAACCTAGTAACCTTTGACAATGGGTGCCATGTAAGAAAGGAAAAATTGGGTCTTAGAGCATGGGTGCTGAATTTTTCATCTTCAGCTGTCTTCATTTCTACACCAATTAATTTCCTTGATGCAAACTCCCTGTTTGCTTGTTATGTTAAAGGAGTGACAGCGGGTCATTGCTTCTGATTCCTCACTGATGCAGCCCACCGTCAGACCTGTAGAGCGCCTGACCCCAGTGCTTGCCGTGCCCAAGTGGGAAGTAGTTCATCAGACATTGAACTCTCTAAAACCTTTTTAACCGTAGTTGTATTTGTCAGATCGAGCATTGTTGGTTTATTTAGTGTGTATAGCAGCGGATACAAAGCAGTTAATGTGAATAAGGACATTTTAATAGCTGGGAAAGAAAGAGGTCAAAGTCATAACAATGTTTTGATAGGGGTATAAAATGCCCAGATGTTTTAAATTGTAAGGCATGTGTTTCCTTCCTCCAAGCGCTTCTGTGGTACCGTGCAGCAGTGTTGGCTTCCTCTTGATCTAAAACTCCACCCTCTCCGTGATGAGGAAGTGACGTCACCTGAAGGAAGGGTGCACAGTCATATGAGGAACAATGGAAGTATAAAGGCACAGGAGGGTGCTTATATGTGCTTGTGCAATGTCATTGCATTCGAGAAGTTCCGATACCATGCCAAACCAGGAGGCCACGGGACATCTGTAAACCCCACTGGAAACCGTGGCGGCCATGCTCGCATGGCATCGGCTTTATACTTCTATTCTGTTTAAAGGAAAAGACCTGGAGCAACATTTATGAATTGCAGTTTTAAAAACACTACCAGTTATGAATACCAGCTCGCTTGTACGTGTATTTATGTAATATATGTATATTTGTCAGTATAAGAGGTTCAGTAAGTAATTTTAAATGTAATAACAAAAAAATCTCGAAGCAAATTCACTTTAAAGGATTTCATAGTTCAAATCTATAAACACGGAAAGATGCCTGTTGCATAGAGATATGCAACCACACTCTAGTGCTTGTGACCTCATCCTTGATGACATTACATCATGGATGACATCACTGCTGGCCAGAGATGACCTTTCGATATTGGCCAGGTACACAGAGACTAAAGGATGCTACAGTTAACCTCCATAGCGATGCATAATCGTGCACACATGTACAGCCGTTGGAGGGCTGCAGTACCACTTTCAACACACAGATGTCCTCGCGATGCAGAACTCTAGAAAAGAGGCAGTATTTGCTCTGCTGGCAAGCCCATGTGGCTGGTGATTTATGTGACTTTCTTAATAATGTAAATGGTGATGATGCGTGATGTCATTGTCCCTTCTGATAGTAAAACATGCTACAGCCCTTAACCCTAAACATATATGTCCTCATAGTCCTTGTTTGTAGCTGGAAGGCTGCGGTATGACTTAACAGATGTTCACACGATGGACATATATCGAATGAAGGGTGCTTTCCATCTCTGCCCTTCGCTGAACCCTACACGAGCTGGTAATTCAAATCTCTGCAGTTACAACTCGACTTTTCATTCTTCCGAGGTCGATACAAATTAGCAAATTTGAGTTTTGATATAAGTCAAGTCAAATGTCAAGTCAAATGGATTTATATAGCGCGCTACATACCCAGAGGGTCTCAAGGCGCTTGAGGAAGGGGTAGTTAGTTAGTTTACAGTACTTGGATGTCCAATGCTGGGCCAATGGAATTATGCGGACGGGGAGGGCTTAATCGTGTGTCAGGACGGAGCAAATTATGCGGCAAGAAACAGCAAATTATGCACCTTAATGTGGCACTTTTTTTTAATAGTATTACTTCATTATTTTGTACTTTTGACACTTGTTAGCACTGCCTCAGCATTGGGTGTACCTCATGAGTACCAGTTTAATACCCAAATATCGCAATTAGCAACGAAAATGTGATCAGTTTACCTTTGCAAAAGGCCTTCCACTGTGCGGCAACGTGGCGCTGCGTGAATAGGAACTATTGAAACGTTTGAGGTAGAAACAAAAAGTGTTTTTTTAACTCTGCAGATGACGCAGCAGATGATGGATTATGTGGCAAATTCGGCAAATCTATAACTGCAAAGATCGCCGCTGCCTTACAATAGCATGTTTCCGGTGGCCCTGAGCATAAGTAACTGTTTTAAAAACGTTCTAATTTGTTTAATCTCTCGCCCAGCTGGGTGTGCACCTACTTTGGCCAAATTCACCCTCCCACACACCTTCTCCTCCTCGAGTTTGTCCCTTTTTCTTTCTTTCATACTTCTCTGGTGCCTTGGCATCATAAGTCGCTAAACTGGAATTCCCCTTGGCGCCGAGGGTTGACTGCAACCGCAAACAGAGCCTGTTTCTGCCGTTAACAGCTTCACTTCCGCCTCTGCACTTCCGCCCGATAAAACCATCTTCACCCCCACCCCATTCTATCTTCATATTTAAAAAAAGACATTCGAGGATTAATGCACCCGCAAATACTTCTACCATCTTGTCTTTTTTTTTTTAATTGGTTTTTGTTCCTAAGTAAATTGAGTGATTTTGGGAGTTGTCAAGAAAAAGAGATAAAAAGTTGATGAGCCTGCAGAGGGATTTAAATCTGTGGGCTCTGTCACTGCTGGGTCTGGCCCAGCGCCTGCAAACAGAACATCTCTCTAAGACTGTTGTTACTACTTGTGCCAGGACAGAGGGTGTGGGTGGAGAGGCCGCTGTCGGTGGAAGAGAACAATCCTGGAACTGAGCTAACTCTACCGTCTTCTTATTTTTGTTTTAAATCGCTTCCTTTGTGTGTGACCAGGACTGGTGCTACATTAAGGCCATCACAAGTAGCTGCCTTACAGCACCACCAGAATTAACCACAGTAGGGCAGCATATTGCAACAAATGGCCTCAAAAAAACCTTGCTAGACTAATGGGCGGGCCTGAGAGGCATTTAAGTTCCAAATATCCTTCTATGGGATGGGGGGGGGGGGGGGCTGTGGGGCGTGAGGGGGCGGCTGCCTGTGGTGTAGCGGCTTGACATGGGTCTGGAGAGAATCTGTGCTTTCTCAGTACTTTCGAAAAGTAGGGTTTGTCAATATCCAGAGTTTTTCTGATTGCCCTTGGAGCACATCTATTATAGTTGAACACACACTAGTCTCCGGGGTGTAGCTTTCATTAGTGCAGCATGTGCAGTGGCACCAGGACCCAGGAGTGTGAAAGGTTCTCTGCATCCCAATTATGATTGCCTGTTCTTACATATGGAGAAGACTGGGAGGAGCATGCCGTGTGCTTACAGCTCAACTGTTCGTATGCAGTGCCTTGTGTTTTCACCCAGTGCTTAATTTGAGCTGGGGCTCTCCGGTGCTCAGCACCGGTACTTAATTGGTTTCCGGTGCTCTGTACCGGCACCCAATTGTCAACACCATACCTAGAACAGTCTACCACATGGTGGTGCTGCTCATCTAATTTAGAGATGAGCAGAACAACGGTTGTTTAAGAATACAATATACATTAAGATTGCAAATACCTGCCTCCCCAGCCATTCCTTTAGCTTTGGGGAACTGGAATAATCTGAACTGTGAGAGAGATTGTTAGTAGTTGTTTTGGCAGCGATGACAAGGGTGATGGGTGGTGAAACCTGCAGTGGTCTCCCGGTCAGATCCCTGGCACTTAATATTTTACAAATTAAGCACTGCTTTCACCGCTACAGTCCGGTGAGTACCTGCCCCCGTTAGGAAATTACTTTGTATATCCCCAGTCCATTGATGCCCAAATTCTCATCAGCCTGGAGAATGGCTTGGGTAGTCCTCCAAAGATTACCAAGTGTCTCAAACACATACATCAATGCTGATTAAATGTTATTTTCTCTGTCTGAAGGAGACCAACATTTAGGTCCTGGTTCAAGCAATACACCTTTCAGCCTTGGAGCCCCTCCAAATATTTCTAAGGAAATAAGAAACGAACCTAGGGGCTATCAGAGCCAGCTGAATGTGGGGCTCGGGCAGAACTCCCAACATAAGAAATGTTTAAAGACCTGTAGTAGAGCCAGGAATGCACCCAACCTTTACAGGTACCTGCTGCTCTCTTCAGGTGAAACATAATCTTTAGTTGAAACTTCAAAGTTCTATTCCAATTTGCATATGAACTCTGCACAAAATAAATGACTAACTCACAGTGGCGGCTGCTGCCAGGCAGTGGTGGTGGAACGGGGAAGGTAAGGGGGGTTAAAAGATCTCTTACCTGCCGGCTGGCTGGCGCCTCTCCTCCGTCCTCACCTTCTGTCAACCGGAAGCACTTCCCTAGCCAATCACGACGCTGCTGTTGCCAGCATGAAAGCAGTGTTACGATTTGTTTGAGCTTCTGCATGTTCTCCACCCAGGCTGTGCATTACACTCCGGTGGAGAGCATGCTAAGTGTGCATGACTGTTTGGACGGCCAGCAAAACCGTCAAGCGCACTTAAGTGCACTCGCCACTCCTCCCCTTGCTGGCTGTGATGGCCGCCAAGCCCCGCCCCAAAACCGGCTTCTGAAGGGAAAAATAAAATGTTATCATTTCAATTTTCCTTTATTTACACTGCTGAAAAGCAGTGGGGCGACGCTCCTCCGCCTTTGAGACGAGCCGCCCCTGCTAACTCATTAAAATGGGCGGTAAGATCAGACCGCTTGGCAAACCGCTAGATGCCATGAATTCATTCATACTTCATTATTTTGTTCTGTTTCTTTGCACATGAGTAGGATTCATATAAAATATTTGTTTGCTCAGAGTCGGGAGCAGTCCCTCTTCGTTTATCTTTCTCAGTTACATTTCCTGACTGTAAACCTCAAGCTGCATTCTAGTCGCTAAACATTGTATATGGGTGAAGAGCACGTTTCATTTTGAGGGCATATCCTGAAACAGCGCAAAGAAGTACTGAAGAGAGGCACTGTTCAAAATTAATAACCTTCTCTACATTGGCAATTATGGTTTGTCTCGTCTCGAATTCAAGAGATGCGTATGAGGGTTGCCAATAAAACAAGAATTTACTTAGTATCTGCCGAGGAGTGCCTGGATTAACGAGGATGCCCTGCTGGGAGTGCCTGGGTTTACCGAGATTACCCCGGGGAGTTTACCGGAGTTTACCTGGGTTTACCGAGATTACCCCGGGGAGTTTACCGGAGTTTACCTGGGTTTACCGAGATTACCCCGGGGAGTTTACCTGGGAGTTTACCTGGGTTTACCGAGATTACCCCGGGGAGTTTACCTGGGTTTACCGAGATTACCCCGGGGAGTTTACCTGGGTTTACCGAGATTACCCAGGGGAGTTTACCTGGGTTTTTACCAAGATTACCCTGGGGAGTTTACCTGGGTTTACCAAGATTACCCTGGGGAGTTTTCCTGGGTTTACTGAGATTCCCCCGAGGAGAGTAACTGGGTTTACCGAGATTACCCTGGGGAGTTTACCTGGGTTTACCGAGATTATCCTGGGGAGTTTACCGAGATGACCCCGGGGAGTTTACCTGGGTTTACCGAGATGACCCCGGGGAGTTTACCTGGGTTTACCGAGATGACCCAGGGGAGTTTACCTGGGTTTACCAAGATTACCCAGGGGAGTTTACCAAGATTACCCTGGGGAGTTTACCTGGGTTTACCAAGATTATTCTGGGGAGTTTACCTGGGTTTACCGAGATTACCCCGGGGAGTTTACCTGGGTTTACCGAGATTACCCCGCGGAGTTTACCTGGGTTTACCGAGATTAGCCCGCGGAGTTTACCTGGGTTTACCGAGATAACCCAGGGGAGTTTACCTGGGTTTACCGAGATAACCCAGGGGAGTTTACCTGGGTTTACCGAGATAACCCAGGGGAGTTTACCTGGGTTTACCGAGATAACCCAGGGGAGTTTACCTGGGTTTACCGAGATAACCCAGGGGCGTTTACCTGGGTTTACCGAGATAACCCAGGGGCGTTTACCTGGGTTTACCAAGATTACCCCGGGGAGTTTACCTGGGTTTACCCAGATTACCCTGGGAGTTTACCTGGGTTTACCGAGATTACCCTGGGGAGTTTACCTGGGTTTACCGAGATTACCGAGATTACCCTGGGGAGTTTGCCTGTGTTTACCGAGATTACCTCGGGGAGAGTGCCTGTGTTTACCGAGATTACACCGGGGAGAGTACCTGGATTTACCAAGATTCCCAGAGGAGAGTGCCTGGGTATACAGAGAATGCCCAAAGAAAGTGACTGGGTTTTCTCGATATTCCCCCGGGGAGAGTGCCTGGGTTTATGGAGATTCCCACTAGGAGAGTGCTTGGGTTAACCGAGATTCCCCCAAGGAGAGTACCTGGATTTACTGTGATTCCCCCGAGGAGAGTGCCTGGGTTTACTGTGATTCCCCCGAGTTTACTGTGATTCCCCCGAGGAGAGTGCCTGGGTTTACTGTGATTCCCCCGAGGAGAGTGCCTGGGTTTACTGTGATTCCCCCGAGGAGAGTGCCTGGATTTACTGTGATTCCCCCGAGGAGAGTGCCTGGGTTTACTGTGATTCCCCCGAGGAGAGTGCCTGGGTTTACTGTGATTCCCCCGAGTTTACTGTGATTCCCCTGAGGAGAGTGCCTGGGTTTACTGTGATTCCCCTGAGGAGAGTGCCTGGGTTTACTGTGATTCCCCCGAGTTTACTGTGCTTCCCCCGAGGAGAGTGCCTGGGTTTACTGTGATTCCCCCGAGGAGAGTGCCTGGGTTTACTGTGATTCCCCCGAGGAGAGTGCCTGGGTTTACTGTGATTCCCCTGAGGAGAGTGCCTGGGTTTACTGTGATTCCCCCGAGGAGAGTGCCTGGGTTTACTGTGATTCCCCCGAGGAGAGTGCCTGGGTTTACTGTGATTCCCCCGAGGAGAGTGCCTGGGTTTACTGTGATTCCCCCGAGGAGAGTGCCTGGGTTTACTGTGATTCCCCTGAGGAGAGTGCCTGGGTTTACTGTGATTCCCCCGAGGAGAGTGCCTGGGTTTACTGTGATTCCCCCGAGGAGAGTGCCTGGGTTTACTGTGATTCCCCCGAGGAGAGTGTCTGGATTTAATGTGCTTCCCCCGAGGAGAGTGCCTGGGTTTACTGTGATTCCCCCGAGGAGAGTGCCTGGGTTTACTGTGATTCCCCCGAGGAGAGTGCCTGGGTTTACTGTGATTCCCCCGAGGAGAGTGCCTGGGTTTACTGTGATTCCCCTGAGGAGAGTGCCTGGGTTTACTGTGCTTCCCCCGAGGAGAGTGCCTGGGTTTACTGTGATTCCCCCGAGGAGAGTGCCTGGGTTTACTGTGATTCCCCCGAGGAGAGTGCCTGGGTTTACTGGGTTTACTGTGATTCCCCCGAGGTTTACTGTGATTCCCCCGAGGAGAGTGCCTGGGTTTACTGTGATTCCCCCGAGGAGAGTGCCTGGGTTTACTGTGATTCCCCCGAGGAGAGTGCCTGGGTTTACTGTGATTCCCCTGAGGAGAGTGCCTGGGTTTACTGTGCTTCCCCCGAGGAGAGTGCCTGGGTTTACTGTGCTTCCCCCGAGGAGAGTGCCTGGGTTTACTGTGATTCCCCCGAGGAGAGTGCCTGGGTTTACTGTGATTCCCCTGAGGAGAGTGCCTGGGTTTACTGTGATTCCCCCGAGGAGAGTGCCTGGGTTTACTGTGATTCCCCCGAGGAGAGTGCCTGGGTTTACTGTGATTCCCCCGAGGAGAGTGCCTGGATTTACTGTGCTTCCCCCGAGGAGAGTGCCTGGGTTTACTGTGATTCCCCCGAGGAGAGTGCCTGGGTTTACTGTGATTCCCCCGAGGAGAGTGCCTGGGTTTACTGTGCTTCCCCCGAGGAGAGTGCCTGGGTTTACTGTGATTCCCCCGAGGAGAGTGCCTGGGTTTACTGTGATTCCCCCGAGGAGAGTGTCTGGGTTTACTGTGATTCCCCCGAGGAGAGTGTCTGGGTTTACTGTGATTCCCCCGAGGAGAGTGCCTGGGTTTACTGTGATTCCCCCGAGGAGAGTGCCTGGGTTTACTGTGCTTCCCCCGAGGAGAGTGTCTGGGTTTACTGTGCTTCCCCCGAGGAGAGTGCCTGGGTTTACTGTGATTCCCCCGAGGAGAGTGCCTGGGTTTACTGTGATTCCCCCGAGGAGAGTGCCTGGGTTTACTGTGATTCCCCCGAGGAGAGTGCCTGGGTTTACTGTGCTTCCCCCGAGGAGAGTGCCTGGGTTTACTGTGATTCCCCCGAGGAGAGTCCCTGGGTTTACTGTGATTCCCCCGAGGAGAGTGTCTGGGTTTACTGTGCTTCCCCCGAGGAGAGTGCCTGGGTTTACTGTGATTCCCCCGAGGAGAGTTTACTGTGATTCCCCCGAGGAGAGTGCCTGGGTTTACTGTGATTCCCCCGAGGAGAGTGCCTGGGTTTACTGTGATTCCCCCGAGGAGAGTGCCTGGGTTTACTGTGCTTCCCCCGAGGAGAGTGTCTGGGTTTACTGTGCTTCCCCCGAGGAGAGTGCCTGGGTTTACTGTGATTCCCCCGAGGAGAGTGCCTGGGTTTACTGTGATTCCCCCGAGGAGAGTGCCTGGGTTTACTGTGATTCCCCCGAGGAGAGTGCCTGGGTTTACTGTGCTTCCCCCGAGGAGAGTGCCTGGGTTTACTGTGATTCCCCCGAGGAGAGTCCCTGGGTTTACTGTGATTCCCCCGAGGAGAGTGTCTGGGTTTACTGTGCTTCCCCCGAGGAGAGTGCCTGGGTTTACTGTGATTCCCCCGAGGAGAGTTTACTGTGATTCCCCCGAGGAGAGTGCCTGGGTTTACTGTGATTCCCCCGAGGAGAGTGCCTGGGTTTACTGTGATTCCCCCGAGGAGAGTGTCTGGGTTTACTGTGCTTCCCCCGAGGAGAGTGCCTGGGTTTACTGTGATTCCCCCGAGGAGAGTGTCTGGGTTTACTGTGCTTCCCCCGAGGAGAGTGCCTGGGTTTACTGTGATTCCCCCGAGGAGAGTTTACTGTGATTCCCCCGAGGAGAGTGCCTGGGTTTACTGTGATTCCCCCGAGGAGAGTGCCTGGGTTTACTGTGATTCCCCCGAGGAGAGTGTCTGGGTTTACTGTGATTCCCCCGAGGAGAGTGCCTGGGTTTACTGTGATTCCCCCGAGGAGAGTGCCTGGGTTTACTGTGCTTCCCCCGAGGAGAGTGCCTGGATTTAATGTGCTTCCCCCGAGGAGAGTGCCTGGATTTAATGTGCTTCCCCCGAGGAGAGTGCCTGGATTTAATGTGCTTCCCCCGAGGAGAGTGTCTGGGTTTACTGTGCTTCCCCCGAGGAGAGTCCCTGGGTTTACTGTGCTTCCCCCGAGGAGAGTGCCTGGGTTTACTGTGATTCCCCCGAGGAGAGTGCCTGGGTGTTGGAATTGGGGGTTGCCCAAGTCTCAAAGGGGGTAGCATGGCATCAAGCGGGCAGGCCAAACTTGGAGGACATGTGAAGCACTCACGCAGTACCCACAGTCAACACACCAGGCACACTACAAAAGAGGCAGGACACCAATTTGAGTTGGAAAATTAAACAGTTTAGTATCTCCAACCTGCAAGGCAAAAATGCATTAACAGTGTCATCATAACACGGCGCCAACTGGCACCAGAGCCAAGTAAATAAAGGGGGGATTATTTACATAGGAAGTAGTCCAAAGTCCATGCTGTAATATCAAAAGGTTAGCATTTGGCACGTAACATCAATGACACCTATATCAGGGAAAAATGCACTTGGCGTATTCGCCCATTAAACATGCAACCAAACATTAGGGGTAAGAACCCAAAATAGCTGGCATTGGCGACTCCTGCAAAGAGAATAGGAATCACCTGGCATTAACATTAAGCAGGAACACCTGTAATAAAACATCAGGTTTCTTCCCCCCTCCACCTAGGGAATTACACATCAGGCAGGGCCTACTCAGGCCTTCATCCTTGAGAGGTTGGCTGAAATTGTAAGTTGCATATTAGCATAACTACACCTCATGCGTGACAACGCCAACCCCACCCCTGTAAGGGAAAAACAACAACAAAGCATTACAGCACATACTAGTCAGGAGCACCTGTAAGAAATCAGTACGGCAGGCTCATTAACCAGGGGCATAACAGGGGCCTGGAATAACTCTTCAGGCCAGCATAGGGGCACCACGGCACTAACAGGGCGCAAAAGCATACGATCACCCATCAGGTGTAAAACTACAGTATACCTAGGCCTCAATAACCTTAGTGTAGGCATAACATTTGCATAACCACCTTAGCAGGGTAATCAGCAGACCATAACACTAGGCGCAGTGGCGCACCACACCTTGACAGGTAACATGAAGACGCTGCGTTACCCTAGGCAACCAGTATCCTAATTAGGATTAAACATGGCAATTAACCCTTGCAGGACCCAGGGAGAAACAAGCCACTAACAACCAGGCTAAATTACCCAGCCCTTCACTCTGCAGGGCCTAACACCTAGCTAGGGGTTAACTTGTCCCTGTACCCATCCCGGGGGGGCCTCAGTAATGTCCCGACCCAGTCTAGAGGCTTAAAAAAGGGGATCAATAGGGCCAATGAAACTCAGTACAGTTTCCAGGGGCTAGCACAAGTCCTGTGGCGAGCACCGACCCTGTGCCCCGACCTCCACACAGTTTAATCCAAGCCCCACTCACCAGGCTCAATAGGTTCTGCGGGGCGTCCTTTGGGGTCTCCTCTGCAGGGGGGGACCAGGCACCGACAATATGCCTCGAGGCCCCCCTTTCCGCGGCGTCACCCGGGGCCCAGGGGTTCCAAAACGGCCTCTGGACGGCCACTCTCTCCTCACCCGGGCCTCCTTCTCCCAGAGGGGCCTGGGGCTTCAACACGGTGTCTGGGCAGCTGTGGGGGAAGCCTGCCTGGCTTTCCTCCCACGTTTCAAGGCTCCTGCAGACGGCTTCGTTGGAGGGGGCGGGGCTGGCACCGACAATGTGCCCCGGCCCCTCACTGAGGACCACAGACCGGCGGGGTGGCCTCCCGCTTCGGTCGCTCCAATTCGGGGATCCCTCCTCGGCACGGGGGCCCCGCACCAACACTTCACCTGGGTCCCCTTGCCTCACGGGGACCTAGGGCTTGGCGACGCTCTCCTCGCTCTGGCGGGCCGGCACCGACAGCGTGCCCCGGCCCCGCCTTCCTCACCGGCCCCTCGCGTGGGGCACAGACCAGCGGGGTGGCCTCCCGCGACGGTCGCTTCTCTCGGGGCTCCCTCCTCGTCACGGGGGCCCCGCAACGGAGCTTCACCCGGGTCCCCCTCCTACCTCACGGGGACCCGGGGCTTCGATTTCCCTTCTCCCGGCCAATCCCTGCGCGGCCTTCAGGGCTCACGGCCGCGCAGGCCAATCAGTGCGGGCGGGGGCGGGCCGATGACGCGGTCAGGCCCCCGTCACGTGACGAGGTAGACGGCGGCTTCAGGGCCCAGCGCGGCCCTCACTCCACTTCGGCGGCCCTCTCCTGGCACCGGGGGCCGCCGCAACGAGGCCCTCAGCAGTGGGGGGGGGGTCCCACCCACGCCGGACCGCGGCGGTGAATCCCAGCGGCGATAAGGGGTAGGCTCCCTTGTAATTAATTAATAATAAGGCAGACAGCGCGCTGACACGAGGGTAGGCTCCTCAGCGCTGTTTCTCCTCACAGTTTCCTCAGCCCATACAGCGCGACTCTCCTCAGCAGATGGCGCTATTTACAGCGCACTGCTCTTCAACGCTTCACCACACAGCGCTATGCAGGGCACAGTTCGAGTTCCTAGCGCTTCTCAATTATAGCGCTTGACAGGCAGTGCTTACAAGGGGGGGTGACCGTTCCTAGGAGCCTACTCTTCCCCAGATAGCGCTTGATAGGCAGTCCAGGGGCAGTCTAATAGACACAGTTCCTCAAGGGCACACTCCTCCCCAGAATAGCGCTTGCCGGGCAGTACCTCACAAGGGCAACAGTTCCTTCAGGCAGCTCCTCACGACCCAGTACTTCCACAGGGTCACAGCTTCAGCAGGGGGAGTGGACAATCCTATTTCTCACCTCCTGGGCGCCTCTTCATCGCAGCGCTGGCGTAACTCCCGGTTCCCACAGTGTCAGGGACCTGGGTAGGGGCCCTCCCTTGTCAGGGGCCCATGGGGACAGCAGAGGGGGGGGTTTATAGGGGTGCAGGGCCCAGCTCACAGGCCCATGTGGCGGTAGCACCTCACAGCAGGTCCCCCTCCCTTCCTTGTCCCTGCGCTGACTGAACCTCTGGTGACACTTCCCCCTATTTATACCCTCCTCCCAGGCAGTGCTAGGACCTTCTAGAATGTTGGCACATCTAGCCTAAACTGGTTCTAGGGGAGGGGGTGAGCACCCTGGGTGCCAGGCTTTCCCTCCAAAAGCTAGGGGTAGCTGGGTAATGTTATCTAGACCGCTGACCTATGTCAGTCCAGTGGCAAAACCCATGGCCATGGCATCCATTTTAAAAGCAATACATTTCAGTCAGGTGCGTTTTCAAAATGGGGGATATTTACAAGTGCTCACATTATGTCAGGTAATTACATGTTTCAAAAGGGGTCTCACACCACTCATGGCCTATACAGGTTTAATCCCATGGGGGAGACATCCTAATAAGGGGGTCAAAAGCGAAAAATTATGGGGGCAAAAGGCCAAGTCCAACACTGGGTTTACTGTGATTCCCTCGAGGAGAGTGCCTGGGTTTACTGTGATTCCCCCGAGGAGAGTGCCTGGGTTTACTGTGATTCCCCCGAGGAGAGTGCCTGGGTTTACTGTGATTCCCCCGAGGAGAGTGCCTGGGTTTACTGTGATTCCCCCGAGGAGAGTGCCTGGGTTTACTGTGATTCCCCCGAGGAGAGTGCCTGGGTTTACTGTGATTCCCCCGAGGAGAGTGCCTGGGTTTACTGTGATTCCCCCGAGGAGAGTGCCTGGGTTTACTGTGATTCCCCCGAGGAGAGTGCCTGGGTTTACTGTGATTCCCCCGAGGAGAGTGCCTGGGTTTACTGTGATTCCCCCGAGGAGAGTGCCTGGGTTTACTGTGATTCCCTCGAGGAGAGTGCCTGGGTTTACTGTGATTCCCCCGAGGAGAGTGCCTGGGTTTACTGTGATTCCCCCGAGGAGAGTGCCTGGGTTTACTGGGTTTACTGTGATTCCCCCGAGGTTTACTGTGATTCCCCCGAGGAGAGTGCCTGGGTTTACTGGGTTTACTGTGATTCCCCCGAGGTTTACTGTGATTCCCCCGAGGAGAGTGCCTGGGTTTACTGTGATTCCCCCGAGGAGAGTGCCTGGGTTTACTGTGATTCCCCCGAGGAGAGTGTCTGAGTTTACTGTGCTTCCCCCGAGGAGAGTCCCTGGGTTTACTGTGCTTCCCCCGAGGAGAGTGTCTGGGTTTACTGTGCTTCCCCCGAGGAGAGTCCCTGGGTTTACTGTGCTTCCCCCGAGGAGAGTGTCTGGGTTTACTGTGCTTCCCCCGAGGAGAGTGTCTGGGTTTACTGTGATTCCCCCGAGGAGAGTGTCTGGATTTAATGTGCTTCCCCCGAGGAGAGTGTCTGGGTTTACTGTGATTCCCCCGAGGAGAGTGTCTGGATTTAATGTGCTTCCCCCGAGGAGAGTGCCTGGGTTTACTGTGATTCCCCCGAGGAGAGTGCCTGGGTTTACTGTGATTCCCCGGGGAGAGTGCCTGGGTTAATCAGACCAGACTCCTACATGTACTTTTTTTTTCCTAAAAACTCTTTGGAAAGTTCTGCTATTCATCTGGTTAATTATTACAGGCTTGTAGTACACCCAAACACTTCAGCTTTTTCAGGCCATGAGCACTCCCTATATTTGGTCTTTCAAACACTTGATAACAAAAGGCTTAAACTCGTACAAAGAATGGCAGAAAGACAAGTTTTGGACTTCAATATTTTCACTCTTGCTGAATAACATCTGGGTGAACGTCATAGTCTTGACCATGGAAAATGGCCTTATTGTCGAGTGCTCTGCATCGGTCATTGTGCGATACGAACCACATCGGCAAGTTCCCTCGCCGGCGCCATTCCAGATCTTGGGTCTGTTGGGTTCTGTGCGGTGGATGGGCCTGTGCAAAGGATTTCTGCAAACTGGGATCACTTGTATTCCAGTCTGAAGATCACACTGGACTGTTCCTTCTGGAGTAGGACTGAGGCTGATTTGTATCTGGTTGTTCTCTGCCTAGAGTGGAATTGTGGGTAAAAATTAATTCAAGAAGTCCCCCTGTCCCCTTTTTGTTTTTACTGCTAAGCCCTTTGCACTATGGTGTTGTTTCTTATGATCAATGATAATCTAGCTTTCAGAACAAATGTTATTAGTTTGTCGATTACCTAGTGTGTGCAGATTGTATGACCCCTCTTCCACCTATGCCCTTGCCGGTCGCGTGGTCCCTCTTCCACCCATGCCAGTGCTGGTCCTGTGACCCCTCTCTTACCCATGCCAGTGCTGGTCGTGTGGTCCCTCTTCCACCCATGCCAGTGCAGGCAGTGTGCCATCTTTTCCACCCATGCCAGTGCAGGCAGTGTGCCATCTCTTCCACCCATGCCAGTGCTGGTCGTGTGGTCCCTCTTCCACCCATGCCAGTGCTGGTCGTGTGGCCCCTCTCTTACCCATGGCAGTGCTGGTCGTGTTCCATCTCTTCCACCCATGCCAGTGCAGGCAGTGTGCCATCTCTTCCACCCATGCCGGTGCCGGTCGTGTGGTCCCTCTTCCACCCATGCCAGTGCTGGTCGTGTGGTCCCTCTTCCACCCATGCCAGTGCTGGTCGTGTGGCCCCTCTCTTACCCATGGCAGTGCTGGTCGTGTTCCATCTCTTCCACCCATGCCAGTGCAGGCAGTGTGCCATCTCTTCCACCCATGCCGGTGCCGGTCGTGTGGTCCCTCTTCCACCCATGCCAGTGCTGGTCGTGTGGCCCCTCTCTTACCCATGGCAGTGCTGGTCGTGTTCCATCTCTTCCACCCATGCCAGTGCAGGCAGTGTGCCATCTCTTCCACCCATGCCAGTGCTGGTCGTGTGGTCCCTCTTCCACCCATGCCAGTGCTGGTCGTGTGGCCCCTCTCTTACCCATGGCAGTGCTGGTCGTGTTCCATCTCTTCCACCCATGCCAGTGCAGGCAGTGTGCCATCTCTTCCACCCATGCCAGTGCTGGTCGTGTGGTCCCTCTTCCACCCATGCCAGTGCTGGTCGTGTGGTCCCTCTTCCACCCATGCCAGTGCTGGTCGTGTGGCCCCTCTCTTACCCATGGCAGTGCTGGTCGTGTTCCATCTCTTCCACCCATGCCAGTGCAGGCAGTGTGCCATCTCTTCCACCCATGCCGGTGCCGGTCGTGTGGTCCCTCTTCCACCCATGCCGGTGCTGGTCGTGTGATCTTTCACTGACCAGTGCTAGGAGACCCTTTGGAATAATAAAGCACTTTACCAATTTCAACAAAACCAAAAATTAAACCAGTTGAATTTTAAAATATTAGTTAAAAAAAAAGAAAATACAGACCCATCCGGTAAGAACTGAGGGAAACTGGCATCTAAAAAAGAGACTGAAACCAGTTCTTGTCTAAGAGGAGAGAGTGGAGAGAGAGCCATTGAGGGGTGAATGAAAATCTAGGAGCACAAAGTTGAAAGAATGAGGAAAAATTCCAGCATCTCTGGCGGCACTGGTCCATTGATGTATCGAGGTGATTCCGTGTGTGGGGTGCAGCTCAGTGACCACAAATAAATTGCCAAGGTCCAAAGGGATCCACCTTAAAGATGCGCTGGAGCCTGCTGTCCAGATGGAAAAGCGCCTTCTTCGAACCAGGTTCAGACATTGGAGTCAGCCCTTCCTGCTGCCTTCAAGGCACATTTGCCCAGCACACTTCTTACATGTGTGACCTGCAGCACTGCCTGTATTCTGGCGGCGACTCCTGGGATTCTTGTGGACTGGAGTCATGGTAGCGTTGGGTCATTCAGTAATGATCGATCTGTTCAGTGTATTGATCATTGATTGATATTGGATTCCCTGCTTTGAATAAAATGCCTGGTCCTGGATGGGCTCTTCCTGAAGTTCCTCGAGTAGGACCGTGAGCCACAGGACATTGTCGCTTGTTTTGTTGAACTGTTTCCTGTCTTTACTCCGTTAGATGTGTTAGGGTGTTTTTCTGTGCAATGAGTTACCTGTCAATCAATTTAACCTTATTGAGTCATATTAAAATTGATCACAAAAGTACAATACAAGTTCATCTACGTGAGCTGTCGTTCTATGGGTGCATCCGGGCATCAGGTGGGGTGTGTTTTAGGGGTGTCTGACAAACCCAAAAAAACACCTTGCGTAAGACTGTGATTGCAGACTGGTTTGTGGTTGTGTGTGTGATGAGTATTGCGTTCTATTGGGGTCAGAGTTCGACTGTCTGCTGTGTCCTGTTGTAAGTAGGAGAACAGATAGGTGTCCTGCTCTCTACTGCTGGCGACGTCACTTTGTTTATTTATGTGGCTTTGTCCTTGTGTCGTAACTGTGCCACACAGACCTTAAATGTCACCCTTGCTTGCTCAGCACTGTTGCCCCTCTCAGTTCAAGTATATTCTATTTAAGTTGTTTGTTTTTGTCAAAACTGTTCCTGCGGGAGGTGGCTCCTACTTTGTGTCCAATGAGTTTTCATCCACTGTAGGGTAGTTTTGTTCTGCTTTTATCCCATGCTGGTGTGGTTACCTCCATCACACCTTCTTCCACACCTTTGGTTTATAAATGGATCTACTTCGACAGTCTCTCCTGGTGGGACTCGTGATTTAAACCATCCCTGACTTTAGCTGCTGGACCGTTCCAGTGAGCGTGTGTCCTCCTAAAAGACGCCCCAGGGGACGCTACCGGTCTCTCATGAGCACTGGAATAAGTGAACAAATAACTTTTTAGGTCTCGCGTGGCGTACGGTGCACATGCGCAGTCTTGCTCGCGAGATGTTATGTCTCAGAATGATTTTCAATAGCGAGGGTTAAGCCCTGCCCCTCTTCTCCATTGGCTGGCCTCCTAAACGGTGGCCAGCAATTGGAGAAGAGGTCACCATGACGTATTTCTTTCTCTTTAAGCCCCGTCCTTTTCAGATTGGGTTCCTTGACTTACTGCTGAAGTAAAAGGTTTCTTATCTTCTTTATGGGTCCAGATGGCCCCATAAAGAAGATAAGGAACCTTTTACCCCAGCAGGATGTCGGGCGCCCAGTCTGAAAATGACAGGGCTTAGAGACAAAAGGCTGTGTCATGGCGAGCGCTTGGTCCCTTAGTCCAGAAGCACATAATTGACTTGCAGCTGCAGATATATAACGCTTCTAGGCACTGTGACAGTCCCTGGATTATTAGAACATTGATAAGACTAGCCTCGAACGAATGGATTTTAGCCAAAATTTGTGGAAAAAATAATGATAAAAATGTTTAATCATTTAGTCCAACTCGTTTGTTGCCCCATGCACGCCGTACAGTGACAATGCACAAAAAGCTCACTGTGCAAATACATAATGTACAGTGATTTGTGCATTCACAGCATCACCACTCCCTTTACCCTGTGCACCTTGCTGGTGTACCCCTGTTCTTCACACCCCTCGCCGACCCATCATCTTGCCATTGCACCATCACGGGCTGAGAGCCCCCTTCGGTCCTTCCGGAGAAGGGTTGGGCGCCGTGCTGCACCCTGACTCCACTGCCAGCCCCCGCTATCCCCCCTTCCCCGCCATGCCGGCCGCGCTGCAGCTGACTGCACTGCCCTGGTATGTATCTGCAGCAGCTGGGCCAGGAGCGGCCGGAGGAGGGGAAACCCCAGCACCTGCTGCCGTCCATCCCGACCACCCTGCCTGGGTCTCACCTCCGCTGCATTTGGGGGCCCGCCCACTGCGCCTCTCACCACGCGTTTCACTGGGTCTGTTCCAATCCAAGCCTCGCAGTTCAGTCCCCTCTGTGTTTATGTGGGTGCTGTTTGCATCGCAAACAATGACCCATCCGCAAGGGGCGGATAGATGGGCGCCGGGCTCTACCCCACTTGCCCCTCCATCTGGCCATATCTTTTATTTAGCAGGTGCAAATAAGTGCTGATGTCAGGCGCTCTGTCTCACGCGATTATATTGGCATCACACAGGGCTAGGCGATCTCACACACACACACACACACACACACACACACACACACACACACAAAGATTTTGGCATCACACAGGGCTAGGCGCACAAATGTAAAGCTGGCAGCACACAGAGGTAGGCGTTCACATACGAGAAGGTTGGCATTATACAGTGCTATGCGCGGAAATACGAAGCTGGCATCATGCACAGCTCTAGGCGTGCACATATAAGGCTGACATCAAAAGTGCTAGTCGCGCACACATATGGCTGGCAATACAAAGGGAGAGGATGTGGCGTAACGGCCAGAGCTGCCGACTCACTCAATCTCCGTGTGCTTGTAAAAACAAATGTGTCTTTTTATAAAGCAACTGATGCTCATGCAAAGTGCTCCTATACCTTCGGGCCCAGTTCGCACTATATAAAAACTGCAAAAAAATACGAGGAAGTTTTCACCTGTGGGCAGGGCTTGCGGCAGTAAATTTGTGGCTGGGCTGCTCTCGGCCCCAGTAACAGTCTTCCCAGGGCAACACTGCTGTTCCCAGATGCACAAACACAATCATTTTGTAAATGGCCCAAACACTTAAATTGCTTCGTTTTCACAACTAAACATCTATGTTTCCTCATCGTGAAATCGTGGCGGCGTTGATTTGAGTCTACAACTCTACGTCACTGGCAGAACCTGCCATTCAATGTTCCCTACTTGTGGGCACAGTGTTGCTTCACCAGTGCGAGTCTGAAAAGGACCATTGAACAGTTCCACTGGTGAAAGGGAGAGGAGGATCAGGAAAGAGCCTTCTGTCGTGCGTGTCACTGTGAGAGGGACTAGAGGAACAGCGAGAAGGAGGGGCATTCGAGGGAGGAGAAAGATTGTAAGGGGGTAAAGTTTGGGAGAAGGGTAAGTAGGAGGGCATTGCCATAAAGCGTTGTGACAGCAGGTCGGGCAGAGAGTGGCAGCGGCAGGGGCTGTGGGCATTGGTACCAAGGCTCAGGGAGAGCATCACAGAGTGGCAGCAGGACTGACTGGATGTCACAGTGCCAGCAGGATTCCAAGTGATTGCTGCAGGATGGCAGAGTATGATAACCGCAGGAGTCCCTACAGGGGCAGCATGAACTGTTTCTCTTTTGCACTAGTACATTTATTTTCTCACTTCACTTGCTATTTGCTTTTACTGTGTGCAGAGACAACCCTGCCCTGGGAGGCCTGGGCTAAAGTGACAGAGGAAAATAAGCATTAAAAATGCAATAGGTCTCGCCTTTCATGAAGTTAAAGCCATTTGCTTTGCTATACAATACCATTAGCAAAGCAAATGGCTTTAACTTAAAGGCAAAACCTATTGCATTTTCAATGTGTGTGAGGGGTGGGCGTCTGTGGGTGTGTGGGGGTCTGTGTCTCTGAGTGTGTGTCTCTGTGTGGTTCTCTGTGGCTCTGTGGCTCTGTGTTTGTGTGGCTCTGTGTCTGTGTGTGTGCGTGGCTCTGTGTGTGTGTCTCTCTGTGTGTGTGTGTGGGGGGGGGGGTCTCTGTGTGTGGGTGTGTGTGTTTGTGGCTGTGTGTGTGGCTGTGTGTGTTGGCTCTGTGTGTGGATGTGTAAATGCAATAGGTCTTGCATTTGCGAGAGATTAAGCTTTTGGCATTGTAAATGACCATGCCATTTACTTTTCTGTTTTCAACACCTAAATACAAATTTTGCCATTTACAATGCCAATAGCTCTAACTTTTGCAAAGGCGAGACCGTTGCATTGTAAATGCTTGTTTAGTTTATAAGCGGATCTATTTCCATGGTCTCTTCTGGTGTGACTCATGATTTAAACCATCCCTGACTTCAGCAGAAGGACCGTCTCTAATGCACCTGCATCCTCCCGAAAGCGGCCCCGGGGCTGGGCACACACTCCTGCCTCTCATCAGCGCTGGAATGAGCAAACCATCCCTGGCTTCAGCAGAAGGACCGTCTCTAATGCACTTGCATCCTCCCGAAAGATGCCCCGGGGCTGGGCACACACTCCTGCCTCTCATCAGCGCTGGAATGAGCAAACCAAGTCCTTTCTGTGTGTTGACTCTTGGTCATCACGTGGGGGTTCAGTTGTTCTTCCTGTGTGTGGTTTGTGTCACAGTGTGCTCCAGTACCTGCCAAGAGGGATTTACTGTATATTAAAAGCTGGAGGCGCTATGGGCGTGTGAACCCCCCGAGGCATCGGTGACCTTGCCTCTCCGACCTTCCCAGTCTGGTATCCGTCCATGCCTTCCATTTAGGCCTCTACAAAACTTTAAACTGAACTGTATCCTGAAAGGATGTTAGTGGAATGTTCTAAGGCTGGGACCCCGGCTGAGAAAGCTGAGGTTAAAGTTTTGGAAGTTACATAAAGTTGCATTCTTTTTTTTTTTTAGTTCAAAATGATTTTATTGAATTTTTGACAGAGGAAAACCACAGAATATATACAGAAAATTGATAATATAATTAATTAAATTACAAAAAGCGAATAAGCACAGTCATAAATAAGCATTCATAAATAAATCACATCGCCTAAAAACCAACGTCAATAAAAGGATAACAAAAAAATTAAGGGAAGAAGGAAGGAAGGAAGGGAAGAGGGAAATATACAATTCATGTCATAATAAATAAACCAAATAGAGTTACCAACTAGTAGTTACAAAATCAATATAGTAATCAATAAATAGCATATTAACATTAAAAGAACAGAAGTCATAACCTTATATATGAATCTATAGGTGACCAAAAAGATTGAAAATGCAAGGAATTATGATGAACACCTTGTAAAGATAATTGAGCACCTCTTTTTGTAAAGATAATCCAAGACCACCAAGCATGAACTGAGAGAGAAGTAGCATCCTTCCAACAAAAAGTAATTGATTTGAACGCAGCCGAAATTAGAAAAATAAATAACTTAGCTTCAGCATCTTCAAGAGGAGTAATTAAGGCAATCGATTTACATAGTGACAATTTATAAGAAAGCAAATCAGAAATAGGCAGAATTTTCAATATAACATTCCATACTTCAGACCAAAATTTCATAATAATAGGACAATCAAATAACATGTGACGTAAAGAACCAGGATGTAATTTACAATGCCAACATAGGTTTGACGGTAATAATTTAGCTTTAAATAAACGTAACGGAGTCCATAAAGAATTAAACAAAATATAAGCATTGGTTTGATAAAGTGAAACTGGTAACCAACCAGAAATACTATTAGTCCAAATCAATGACCATAAATCAGTTGACAGGGAAATGGAGAGTTCATTATTCCAAAAAGTGGAAATTATATCAACGTTGGAACCTAATGAAATAGTAAATTTTTTTATAAAACACAGAAACTGCCTTTGGGGAAACAGAAACCGTATTGCTGTAAATAAAAAAATCAGCTGAAGATACAGACGGAATGCCGTCCGGGAAAGAATCTAAAATGGAATTACATAGAAATTAACAAATCTGACATTGGCAAATTGAATTTTAATTGAAGTTGAGCAAAAGGAATAAATGCACCTTCTAAGAAAACATCTTTAAGAAAGAAAATACCTTTAGCAATCCATGAAGACCAAAAAGAAACATTTCTGTTCAATTTTATTAGAGCACTATGCCATAAAGTCAAATGCACCGTGGAGAGTAGAGGTAATGCAAAATTAGAGTCCAAATCGTTAAAAATTAATCTGGAAGATTTGATTATGGACGAGGAATGTATGATCTTAGAGGCAGGAGACATAGTTAATAGGATGGTAAAGGAAAAGGTTTTGCAAGGGAAGTTTCAATATGAAACCACGGGGCAGATTTATGAGGCCCCTGCGCCACGTTTACGCCGCTGTTGCATCACGCAAGGCGGCGTAAACGTGGCGCATCCCTATGAACGATTTACAACGTGACGCATCTAGGCAGATGCGTCACGTTGTAAAGCCCTGCGCCGCTTGTGGGCGTTCCGGCGCAGGGTGGGCGTTCCGGGGCAGGTGTGCCTCGCAAAAGTGGCTGAGTGAAATCTATGAGATTTCACTCAGTCACTTTTAAGCCAATGCTGCGTCAAAAGCCTGCGCCTGCTTGAAGCAGGCGTAGGTCTTGACGCAGCATTGTTGAAATGGGGCACCCCCGAGCCTTGCTGGAGCTGCGTCGCGCTTGCGACGCAACTCTAGCAATGCGCCACATTTCCGGCACAGATGCGTCACGCATCTGTGCCGTTTTTGCACCATGGTGCGCCGCATTATAAATGCGGCGCACCATGGCTGGCGGAGCTGTGGCGCATGTTAACTGGCGCATCCCTGGGGATGCGCCAGTTAACATAAATCTGCCCCCAAATAGGGGGATTAACAATAGGGGAACTATTAAACCATAATGAGCTCTGTTTTAAAATGAAAGCTTTATGATATAAATTGAAATCAGGTAGGGCAAAACCAACTTGGCATTTAGGAATTTTCAATTTTCTATAAGCAATACGAAGAGGTTTATTATTCCAGAGAAACTTAGATAACAATTTATCAATATTTTTATAAATTTTGAGTGGAAATTGAGTAGGTATCATTGCAAGAGAATAAAATATTTTGGGGCAATATTCATTTTAATAGATTCCATTCTTCCCCACCATGAGAGATGTAGGGGAGACCACTTGGAGGTTTTTTGTTTAATATAATCAAGAATGAAATCACAATTCAATTTTAAGGTAGCCGGCAAGGAGGACGAAAATAATATACCCAGGTATTTTAACTTATTCTTTTGCCAAACAATATCTTTTGAAGGTAACATATCGGGAGTACAAAGCATATTTAAAGGGAAAAATTCAGTTTTTGTAACATTTAATTTATAGCCAGATACAGTTGAATATTTAGAAATAATGTCAAGCAAAAATGGAACAGACGATGCAGGATTACTAATAAATAATAACACATCATCAGCATATGCCAAAGTTTTTACAGTAACATTTTTAATAGTGATACCTTGAATATTTTCAGATTGACGAATGAAATTAAGAAAAGGTTCAATTCCCAGTAAAAATAAAAGAGGGGATAAGGGACAACCCTGACGTGTACCTCTAAAAAGGGGAAAATTGGCTAGAAATTTGACCATTAATAAATAATCGAGCAGTGGGAGCATAGTATAGAGCAGAAATCATACGAATAAAGGATGGGCCAAAATCAAAAGATAATAAAGTTTTAAATAAAAACTGCCAATGGATTTTATCAAAAGCTTTTTCTGCATCTAATGCCATAACACCAGCAGGGACAAGGAGTGCGGGACTTTGTTCAATAACATGCAATAAAGTTCTGTTATTGTTAGCAGAATATCTATTTTTCATAAAACCAGATTGGTCAGGGTGTATAATAGAATGAAGAACAGGGGCTAGTCTAGAGGCAAGGATTTTAGCATATAATTTACAGTCTTGATTAATCAAAGAAATGGGACGGTAATTAGAGACAAGGGTAGGGTCTTTATCAGGTTTGGGTAGTACAACAATTTAAGGCTTCTGAAAAAGAGCCCGAAATGGTACCTGAGGAACAAAAGTGAGAAAAAATCTGGTGCAAATAAGGTAATAGATGATTTTTGAAATTGTTTATAAAATTCGGCAGGGATGCCATCAGGACCAGGAGATTTATTTTTTGGAAGGGATTTAATAGCAGCCAGTATTTCATCAGTAGTAATAGGGGAATCCAACTCAAGTTTATCAGAGGAAGAAATATGAGGTAAATTAGAATAATTTAAAAAGGCATCAATTAGAGAATCATCACAAAAATCTGGCTTATTATACAAGGTGGAATAAAAATGTAAGAATTCTTGCACAATATCATTGTGGGAAGGTGCAATTTTACCTTGAGGACCTTGAATGGAGGTAATCTGTGTTTTATCCCTTTTAATACTTAAATAATTAGCAAGGAGCTTACCAGACCTATTAGAGTTGAAACTGAATCTAGCATTAGAATTAGAAAGCTGGACCCCAGCCCTAGTACTAAGAATAGCATTAAATTCATATCTCAGCTTTTGTTTTTTAAGCTTATATTGGGGATCACTAGAAGTAATAAATAAACGTTCAAAATGAGCTAATTGTTTCTCTAAGGATATGATATTAGAATTAAATTTCTTATTCTCATGTGCCATAATAGAAATTGTAGAACCTCTGATATAAGCCTTAAATGCATCCCACCGATTAATAACAGAAGTAGAATTATCTGGATTAAATGTAAAATAATCCTGAATCGCTTGCAATAATTTAGGTTTGAGTGTCATTAATGACAATATCAGTATTCATGCGCCATCTAGATTGCTTAACAAAAGGAGACGAAACATTTAAAACAAAAGAGATCAGGGCATGGGCAGATACATCAATAGTACCAATGGTAGGAGTATTTGCCAATTGAATGAGAGAGGGGGAAAGCAAAAAATAATCCATTCTGGAGTGGGAGTTGTGAGGCTTGGAGAAAAAAGAAAATTCCTTAGCAGTGGGATGATGTAGTCTCCAAATATCAGCTAACTTGGTAGTATGAAGAAAAGTCTTAAAGGCATGAAATCTTAGAAGGTCGAAACCTAGAGGTAGACAATCTATCTAATAGGGGGTCAGCAAAAACATTAAAATCTCCCCCAAAAATCAAGGGAACTTTGCCTAACTTTAAAACTTCCGTTGTAACAGTAGCCCAAAATACAGGGTCGTCTGCAGTAGGGCCGTAAACATTAAACAAAAAGAAAATAGAATCATGAATTTTGACTTTAACTATAATGTATCTGCCTTCAGTATCTGAAATCTTATTAAGAATTTGACAGTGCAGTCTCTTAGCAAAGAAAATAGCGACCCCATTCTTTTTACCGTTAGCAGGTGAAGAGATAATATAATCCACCCATTTTTTGTTCATATATTGTAACACTTTATCGTCAACATGTGTTTCTTGAACAAAACAAATGTCAGCTTTACAACGACCTAAATAATCCAAAATTTTTGTGCGCTTTACTGGATGCCTTAAACCTTTTACATTTCGAGAAACAAACTTAATATTATGAGTATTAGCCATTAAGATTTAAGAGGAAAGAAAGAAAGGAATCAGAACAAGAAGAAGGAAGAAAAAGACAGGCGAGAAGAGTAACTCTATGCAGAAAATAGGAAGGGAAGAAACAAAAAAGAGAGAGAAAGGAACAAACCAGAAACATGAATAGAGACAAAGAAACGCACACACGTTCCTCAAGCATGGCCAGTAACCGTTGGAGCCCACGAAGAAAATTATGCAGAGATGTGACACATGAAGTCAGACGCCACCATTTCAAGAGTTAGGGTCCTGAGTATCCATAGATGGAGGAGCTTGCTGATCAAGAAATAAGCGAAGATCTTCTGGACGCTGAAAGGATTTGGAGACATTATCTTTCCACACACGCATTGTAGAAGGATCAAAAAGTCCATACTTGAAACCAAGGCTTCTCAGCTGCGGACGAAGGGAAGAAAATTATTTACGAATAGCCACAGTTTCCCTAGCAAAGTCCTGGTGAATAAAGATTTTGGTATCATTCACCAACAATGATGGAATTGCTCTGGCAGATTTCCGAATTAGAACCAAATGATGATGGCACAGCACCTTAAATATCATTTGCCGCGGCCTAGTATGCCGAGGGTTCCGATGAGATGGGACTCTATGGGCTTTGTCAATCTCAAATTTTTCGGAAAACTTAATATTCAAAAGACCCGGTAGAAGAGATTCTAGATAGAGTTGGCAGTTGGTCCCCTCAACATCTTCAGGCAAATTAAAAATGCGTAGATTATATTGTCTATTGCGATTTTCCATGTCCAACAGTTGAGTATGCATTGGAGAAATTTGGGCCATTAAAGGAGTAAAAGCGTCCAACTTATTTTTATTGTCTTGAATTTTAATGACATTGTCAGAAACCTTCATTGAAATGGAAGCCATGTGTTTCCGAACATTTTTGACTTCTGAGGCAATAGTATCAGTGTTTAGACGCAATGCCTTAATTTCTTCCAAAATTAGCGCAAGAGAAGGTTCTGAGGATTCCACCACCTTGGATTTAGTTGGAGGAGGAGAAACCTGCTGCTTTCTTATATTAGTAGTGGACTGTTTGGAATCCATTCTGAGGTGAAAAAATATTCACCATCACACAGGAATATTAAAATAACGAATAACCACCTCAAAAAGTGATAGAAATGACGTAAATAGGAGCAAAAACGTTGAAAATCTCTCCAAAACAACAGGTGCAGCAGCCAAACTAAGCTGTAGGCGTGGCTAGGCCCAAGCCAGGCTCTGTCATAGATTTTACTCCGCCCCCTAGGCATTCAAAACCGGCAGTACCTGGAAGGGAAGCTGGGAGCAGGAACCATAAAGCCAGCAAAAGCACTTCCGTCAAGGAAATTCGTCAGGAAAAGACTTCCCAGGTGAGGAGCAGCATAGGGAGGCAAGCGCCGGTACTTTCGCCGACTTTCTGTGTCAGAATCGTCGTAAAAAAGATGTTGTAGGCTGTGGTGCTCACGGAGCTCCGGCGGCGGCCATCTTGGTTGACGCGCTCGCGCGTCTCATAAAGTTGCAATCTTAAAGTTGAAGCTGGCGCTCGGCTTCAACTGCCCAAGGGCCCTCGGGAGCGCCGGTGTCCAGCCATCTGCTTTTACCATTGCTTCACGGCGGTACTAAACAGCTGCCCACATGTTACAGGAATCTCGGTTCTGGGCGGTGAACATCCAGATTGACTGGCTCTATGGCACGCGGAGTTCATTTTAAGCACTTTATACTTTTCAAGCCGATGCGTCTGTGGTCTGTAACCATTTTATATTTATATTTATTTTATATTTATATTTATATTTTATATTTATATTTTATATTTGTAACCATTTTATATTTTTAACTTTTCGTTTAGTTAATGGATGCGGCTAATGTCATGTATATGCAAAGGTTTTTATTAATTATGCATAATGAACTTAACATGGCGTTAAATCCATCCTTGGTGGGGGGGGGGCTGAAGTGTGACATCATTGGCAATTTATACGACAAAGCACCAGTATTGCAACTAAATGAGAACTGTGACCCTATTTGAACCTACTTTAGAAAAAATCTTTAAATTTGTCTTCCGGTTAGTTGCAGACCAGGGTAAGGCAGCTGTGAAACTTTCTGAACTCTCTTCAGATCTTTGTCGCGAATATTTGAACTACTGAGATGGAGGGTCCATGACTGCCGAGTGTGGACAAGTGAACTATTGAGATGGAGGGTCCCATGACTGCTGAGCAGGTACAAGTGAACTACTGAGTTGTAGTGGTCTGCAACTGCTGAGCAGGGACAAGTTAACTACTGAGATGGAGGGGGTGTGGGGGTCCATGACTGCTGGGCAGAAACAAGTGAACTACTGAGATGGAGGGTCCTGCGACTGCCGAGTGTGGACATGTGAACTACTGAGGTGGAGGGCCCATGACTGCTGGGCAAGTGCTAGTGAACTACTGAGATGAAAGATCCATGACTGCTGGGCAGGTACAAGTAAACTACTGAGATGGAGGGTCCCGTGACTGGAGGGTCCCGTGACTGCTAAGCAGGTGCAAGTAAACTACTGAGATGGAGGGTCCTGCGGCTGCAGGGGAAGTGCAAGTGAACTACTGAGATGGAGGGTCCCATGACTGCTGAGCAGGTACAAGTGAACTACTGAGGTGTAGTGTCCTGCAACTGCTGAGCAAGGACAAGTGAACTACTTAGATGGAGGGTCCATGACTGCTGAGCAGGTACAAGTGAGCTACTGAGATGGAGGGTCCATGACTGCTGGGCAGGTACAAGTGAACTACTGAGATGGAGGGTCCATGACTGCTGGGCAGGTACAAGTGAGCTATTAAGATGGAGGGTCCATGACTGCTGGGCGGGTACAAGTGAACTACTGAGATGGAGGGTCCATGACTGCTGGGCAGGTACAAGTGAGCTACTGAGATGGAGGGTCCATGACTGCTGGGCAGGTACAAGTGAACTACTGAGATGGAGGGTCCATGACTGCTGAGCAGGTACAAGTGAACTACTGAGATGGAGGGTCCATGACTGCTGGGCAGGTCAAGTAAACTACTGAGATGGTGGGTCCATGACTGCTGGGCAGGTACAAGTGCACTACAGAGATGGAGGGTCCATGACTGCTGGGCAGGTACAAGTGAACTACTGAGATGGAGGGTCCATGACTGCTGAGCAGGTACAAGTGAACTACTGAGATGGAGGGTCCATGACTGCTGGGCAGGTACAAGTGAACTACTGAGATGGAGGATCCATGACTGCGAGGCCGGTACAAGTGAACTACTGAGATGGAGGGTCCATGACTGCTGGGCAGGTTCAAGTGAACTACTGAGATGGAGGGTCCATGACTGCTGGGCAGGTGCATGTGAACTACTGAGATGGAGGGTCCATGACTGCTGAGCAGGTACAAGTGAGCTACTGAGATGGAGGGTCCATGACTTCTGAGCAGGTACAAGTGAACTATTGAGGTGGAGGGTCCATGACTGCTGGGCAGGTACAAGTGAACTACTGAGATGGAGGGTCCATGACTGCTGGGCAGGTTCAAGTGAACTACTGAGATGGAGGGTCCATGACTGCTGGGCAGGTACAAGTGAGCTACTGAGATGGAGGGTCCATGACTGCTGGGCAGGTACAAGTGAACTACTGAGATGGAGGGTCCATGACTGCTGAGCAGGTACAAGTGAACTACTGAGATGGAGGGTCCATGACTGCTGGGCAGGTACAAGTGAACTACTGAGATGGAGGGTCCATGACTGCCGAGTGTGGACAAGTGAACTATTGAGATGGAGGGTCCCATGACTGCTGAGCAGGTACAAGTGAACTACTGAGTTGTAGTGGTCTGCAACTGCTGAGCAGGGACAAGTTAACTACTGAGATGGAGGGGGTGTGGGGGTCCATGACTGCTGGGCAGAAACAAGTGAACTACTGAGATGGAGGGTCCTGCGACTGCCGAGTGTGGACATGTGAACTACTGAGGTGGAGGGCCCATGACTGCTGGGCAAGTGCTAGTGAACTACTGAGATGAAAGATCCATGACTGCTGGGCAGGTACAAGTAAACTACTGAGATGGAGGGTCCCGTGACTGGAGGGTCCCGTGACTGCTAAGCAGGTGCAAGTAAACTACTGAGATGGAGGGTCCTGCGGCTGCAGGGGAAGTGCAAGTGAACTACTGAGATGGAGGGTCCCATGACTGCTGAGCAGGTACAAGTGAACTACTGAGGTGTAGTGTCCTGCAACTGCTGAGCAAGGACAAGTGAACTACTTAGATGGAGGGTCCATGACTGCTGAGCAGGTACAAGTGAGCTACTGAGATGGAGGGTCCATGACTGCTGGGCAGGTACAAGTGAACTACTGAGATGGAGGGTCCATGACTGCTGGGCAGGTACAAGTGAGCTATTAAGATGGAGGGTCCATGACTGCTGGGCGGGTACAAGTGAACTACTGAGATGGAGGGTCCATGACTGCTGGGCAGGTACAAGTGAGCTACTGAGATGGAGGGTCCATGACTGCTGGGCAGGTACAAGTGAACTACTGAGATGGAGGGTCCATGACTGCTGAGCAGGTACAAGTGAACTACTGAGATGGAGGGTCCATGACTGCTGGGCAGGTCAAGTAAACTACTGAGATGGTGGGTCCATGACTGCTGGGCAGGTACAAGTGCACTACAGAGATGGAGGGTCCATGACTGCTGGGCAGGTACAAGTGAACTACTGAGATGGAGGGTCCATGACTGCTGAGCAGGTACAAGTGAACTACTGAGATGGAGGGTCCATGACTTCTGAGCAGGTACAAGTGAACTATTGAGGTGGAGGGTCCATGACTGCTGGGCAGGTACAAGTGAACTACTGAGATGGAGGGTCCATGACTGCTGAGCAGGTACAAGTGAGCTACTGAGATGGAGGGTCCATGACTGCTGGGCAGGTACAAGTGAACTACTGAGATGGAGGGTCCATGACTGCTGGGCAGGTACAAGTGAGCTATTAAGATGGAGGGTCCATGACTGCTGGGCGGGTACAAGTGAACTACTGAGATGGAGGGTCCATGACTGCTGGGCAGGTACAAGTGAGCTACTGAGATGGAGGGTCCATGACTGCTGGGCAGGTACAAGTGAACTACTGAGATGGAGGGTCCATGACTGCTGAGCAGGTACAAGTGAACTACTGAGATGGAGGGTCCATGACTGCTGGGCAGGTCAAGTAAACTACTGAGATGGTGGGTCCATGACTGCTGGGCAGGTACAAGTGCACTACAGAGATGGAGGGTCCATGACTGCTGGGCAGGTACAAGTGAACTACTGAGATGGAGGGTCCATGACTGCTGAGCAGGTACAAGTGAACTACTGAGATGGAGGGTCCATGACTGCTGGGCAGGTACAAGTGAACTACTGAGATGGAGGATCCATGACTGCGAGGCCGGTACAAGTGAACTACTGAGATGGAGGGTCCATGACTGCTGGGCAGGTTCAAGTGAACTACTGAGATGGAGGGTCCATGACTGCTGGGCAGGTGCATGTGAACTACTGAGATGGAGGGTCCATGACTGCTGAGCAGGTACAAGTGAGCTACTGAGATGGAGGGTCCATGACTTCTGAGCAGGTACAAGTGAACTATTGAGGTGGAGGGTCCATGACTGCTGGGCAGGTACAAGTGAACTACTGAGATGGAGGGTCCATGACTGCTGGGCAGGTTCAAGTGAACTACTGAGATGGAGGGTCCATGACTGCTGGGCAGGTACAAGTGAGCTACTGAGATGGAGGGTCCATGACTGCTGGGCAGGTACAAGTGAACTACTGAGATGGAGGGTCCATGACTGCTGAGCAGGTACAAGTGAACTACTGAGATGGAGGGTCCATGACTGCTGGGCAGGTACAAGTGAACTACTGAGATGGAGGGTCCATGACTGCCGAGTGTGGACAAGTGAACTATTGAGATGGAGGGTCCCATGACTGCTGAGCAGGTACAAGTGAACTACTGAGTTGTAGTGGTCTGCAACTGCTGAGCAGGGACAAGTTAACTACTGAGATGGAGGGGGTGTGGGGGTCCATGACTGCTGGGCAGAAACAAGTGAACTACTGAGATGGAGGGTCCTGCGACTGCCGAGTGTGGACATGTGAACTACTGAGGTGGAGGGCCCATGACTGCTGGGCAAGTGCTAGTGAACTACTGAGATGAAAGATCCATGACTGCTGGGCAGGTACAAGTAAACTACTGAGATGGAGGGTCCCGTGACTGGAGGGTCCCGTGACTGCTAAGCAGGTGCAAGTAAACTACTGAGATGGAGGGTCCTGCGGCTGCAGGGGAAGTGCAAGTGAACTACTGAGATGGAGGGTCCCATGACTGCTGAGCAGGTACAAGTGAACTACTGAGGTGTAGTGTCCTGCAACTGCTGAGCAAGGACAAGTGAACTACTTAGATGGAGGGTCCATGACTGCTGAGCAGGTACAAGTGAGCTACTGAGATGGAGGGTCCATGACTGCTGGGCAGGTACAAGTGAACTACTGAGATGGAGGGTCCATGACTGCTGGGCAGGTACAAGTGAGCTATTAAGATGGAGGGTCCATGACTGCTGGGCGGGTACAAGTGAACTACTGAGATGGAGGGTCCATGACTGCTGGGCAGGTACAAGTGAGCTACTGAGATGGAGGGTCCATGACTGCTGGGCAGGTACAAGTGAACTACTGAGATGGAGGGTCCATGACTGCTGAGCAGGTACAAGTGAACTACTGAGATGGAGGGTCCATGACTGCTGGGCAGGTCAAGTAAACTACTGAGATGGTGGGTCCATGACTGCTGGGCAGGTACAAGTGCACTACAGAGATGGAGGGTCCATGACTGCTGGGCAGGTACAAGTGAACTACTGAGATGGAGGGTCCATGACTGCTGAGCAGGTACAAGTGAACTACTGAGATGGAGGGTCCATGACTGCTGGGCAGGTACAAGTGAACTACTGAGATGGAGGATCCATGACTGCGAGGCCGGTACAAGTGAACTACTGAGATGGAGGGTCCATGACTGCTGGGCAGGTTCAAGTGAACTACTGAGATGGAGGGTCCATGACTGCTGGGCAGGTGCATGTGAACTACTGAGATGGAGGGTCCATGACTGC